>NW_015090999.1:8021811-8023700 GCF_001431845.1 Calidris pugnax | reverse complement strand
CCTTACTAACAGCAACTACGGTCTTGCTTTGGCCCCTTCTCAACGCCTGCGATAAGCCGAGGGCACAGCAAGTTGACAGAGACGTGCAGTGCCCCTTTGCCAGGCAGTAGGGCTGGGCAGGGAGCCCCCGAGGAACTGTGATGTGGTCCTTTCCAAAACCTGAGCAGCAGTGTCCCTCCTTGTCCCTTGCTAGAAACCCAGGTTAGAAGGCTTAGAAGGCAAAACACACTTCTTTTGCATTGTTTGGTTGTGTGTTTTTTCATCCTTCAGCTACCTCAGGTGAAATGGGAGCTTTTGAAGAAGTGCCAGTATCTCGGTGTCTACAGCTCCTTGCTGCGTCTTTGGGACTCAGACACCACCAGCCTGTGCTAGGATTGCCAGCTGCCGTGAGCAGAAAAGTAGGACTTTACCTCTTTCTGTAGGTAGCAGGTCAAAGAACTCCAAATTGTGAGTCTTGTGACCTTGCTGGGGGATCTGCTCAGCCTTGCACAAACAGACCACCAAGAAGTGTAAAATGGAAACTCCCAAGGCTGAGGCATTACATTTCTCCTGAGGTACACGTTCTCCCAAGGGCCTTCCTCTCTGGGGCCATCTCTGTGCACCTCAGAAATATTTCCGCTACTCAGAGCAGAACGTTCAAAGCTCTCAAAGATGGACAGCAGAGTCTGTTACACACACCTGGGCTCCTTGTTCTTCTTTCCTGCTTGGAAGGCCTCAGTTCCTCATCCCTGAGAGCTCTCTTTCTGTCTTTCTCCTCTTCCTCTCAGGTTGCCCGTCTCTTCCCTCTTCGTTAGTTGGTTTTCTCTTTCTGCTTTCATGGGAAGAGCCTGGCAACCTTTCCATTCAAGAGTATTGTTAGACAGGTAAAGCCATGAGAAACTTGAACCAATTCTGCTCTTAATCAAAGCTGGCTCGTTTTACCTTTTCTCCTGGGACGAGCTCTGCGGGTGTTTGCTTTCTGGAGCGACTGGAGGCTCCTGCAATGGCAATGTGGCCGTTAACAGGTGGCAAGGACCTACCTGCCCAAATGCTCCCTTAGTTCCGAAAGGCAGATCCCTTGGATGGGTTTCCTCAGCTGAGTTGAGCCACTTCTGTTGGGATCACCACACAAAGTGTGATGTCCAACCTGCAACAGCCTTCCCCTGTGCTTTTGCAGAACTGTAGGCTGCTGAATGACCTTGCTTGTCTTTGTGGCACTAGTCCCACCTTCTGAGGGGGAGGCTTCTATTGTCATGCTGTTTGTGGCTCTGACATAACTCCGCTGTTTCTGCTTCCACCTGAGGTGCTGGTAACACTTCACTAGGTGCCCGGGCAAGGTCAGCCACCTCCTCCTCCTCAAAGAGTTCCCCATGGGTTCTCAACCCAGGATGCGGTTGGCTTTCTGGGCTGCCAGTGCACCTTGCCGGCTCATGTTGAGCTTCTCACCCACCAATACCCCCAAATCCTTCTCCTCAGGGCTGCTCTCTAGCCATTCTCCGCCCAATATGTATTTGTGCCTGGGATTGCCACGTCCCAGGTGCAGGACCCTGTCCTTGGCTTGGTTGAACTTCATGCGATTTGCACGAGCCCACCTCTCAAGTCTGTCCAGGTCCCTCTGGATCTGGATCGCATCTCTTCCTGCAGGTCTCCTTGTGCCACTGGCGTAAAGTTGAGAAGGGTACATTTCTTCCAGCCAAGGCAGAGGTCCAAGTCGAAAAGTGCTCTCTCTTGTTATGAGACATGGAGAAAGTGGACGCACCCTGGTGACAGAGTCCATAGACGGAGTTTTCACAGGACTCCACATTTTCTTTATTCCTTAACTCCAACTTGGACTTTGCTCCACCTACATGTCGGAAATGTGTGCAAGCATGCTTATTCTCTAAGCTTAGCTTTAAAAGACACTTCAGCTT
>NW_015090999.1:7881530-8017475 GCF_001431845.1 Calidris pugnax | reverse complement strand
TGTAGTCCAACCATCAACCTAACACTGCCAAAACCACCACTAAGCCATGTCCCTAAGCACCACCCCTACCCATCTTTAAATACCTCCAGGCATGGCGATTCCACCACTTCCCTGGGCAGCCTGTTCCAATGTTTGACAACGCTTTTGGTGAATAGATTTTTCCTAAGAACCAGTCTAAACCTCCCCTGGTGTAACTTGCGGTCATTTCATAGAATCATAGAATTATGGAATTGTCTAGGCCGGAAGGGCCCTCCAAATGTCATCTAGTCCGACCCCCCCGCAGTCAGCAGGGAAACCCCCAACTAGACCAGGTTGCCCAGGGCCTCATTGAGCCTCACCTTGAATATCTCCAGGGATGGGGCCTCAACCACCTCCCTGGGTAACCTGTTCCAGTGTTCCACCACCCTCACAGTAAAGAACTTTCTCCTAATCTCCAATCTAAATCTGCTTCTCTCCAGCTTAAAGCCATTTCCCCTTGTCCTATCACTATAGGCCTTTGTAAACAGGCTCTCCCCAGCCTTCCTGTAGCCCCTTCAGGTACTGGAAGGCTGCTATTAGGTCTCCCCGGAGCCTCCTCTTCTCCAGGCTGAACAACCCCAGCTCCCTCAGCCTGTCCTAATAGCAGAAGTGCTCCAACCCCCTGATCATCCTCATTGCCCTCCTCTGGACCTGCTCCATCAGGTCCATGTCTTTCCTATACTGAGGGCTCCAGACCTGCACACAATATTCCAGGTGAGGTCTCACCAGAGCAGAGTAAAGTGGAAGAATCACCTCTCTGGACCTTCTGGTAACACTTCTTTTGATGCAGCCCAGGATGTGGTTGGCCTTTTAGGCTGCAAGTGCACACTGACTGCTCATGTCCAGCTTCTCGTCCACCAGCACCCCCAAGTCCCTTTCCTCAGGGATGCTTTCTAATACCTCACCCCCTAGTCTGTACTGATGGCGAGGATTGTTCTGGCCCAGGTGCAGAACCTTGCATTTGCTCTTGTTGAACCTCATGAGGTTCACCTGGGCCCACCTCTCCAGCCTGTCCAGGTCCTTCTGGATGACATCCCATCCCTCTGGTGTATCGACAGCAGCACACAGCTTGGTGTCATCTGCAAACTTGCTGACGGTGCCTTTAATCCCCCTGTCTATATCATTGATAAAAATGTTAAACGGTATCGATCCCAGCACAGACCCTTGAGGGACCGCTTGTCACTGCTCTCCATCTGGACTTTGAGCCACTGAGTACCACCCTCTGGATGCGACCATCCAGCCAGTTCCTTATCCACTGAACAGTCCACCCATCAAATCCGTACCCCTCCAGTTTGGCAAGCAGGATGTTGTGGGGGACCGTGTCAAAGGCCTTACAGAAGTCCAGGTAGATCACATCCATAGGTCATCCCTTATCTATTGACCTAGTCACTTTATCATAGAAGGCCACTAGGTTAGTCAGGCAGGACTACTTTCAGGTAGTTGTAGAGAGCAAGAGGGCCTCCCCTCAGCCTCCTTTTCTCTAGGCTGAACAACCCCAGCTCCCTCAGCCTCTCCTCATAAGACTTATTCTCCAGACACCTCACCAGCTTCATTGCCCTTTTCTGGACATTGTTGTCCTCCCTTGTTTTTGAGGGAGAATTCCCATGTTATATTATGCCCTGTCACCATACATGACAGGCCATCAAGACGTGGGAGAAGAACAGAGACTGCTCAGGACTGGACCAGACCAGGAAGAAATAAGTCTCTGTTTGAAACACACTAATCTGAACTCAGGTACATTTAAGTAGGCAGTGCAGAAAGTTAAAGTAAAAACCCTGTTACTTATAGTGAAGTAGTAGTAGCGTAGCCTCTACATAAGGCCTCTGCCTATTTTGAGATGTGGATGCCCCAAATCCATGTGCATTCCATTAGGTTCTTCAGTGAGAGTATGTGCCTTATGTAAAATCTTGAGGCTCTCTCTGGCTAAACACACTACATGCAGACATTACAAGCACTGCTCCTCCTGTCCCGTTTCTAGCTGGAACCATGTTTTTTTGGGTGCCTGGTCGTGTATTCATATTTTTTCAAGAGAAAAGGTGGACATGGTTTTCTCTAATCTGCTCAGGAAAAAGGCTTCCTTCTCTCTCACCTCTCATCTTTTTTTTGAAGAACAGACGGAAGTGCCTCTCTAAATTCAATTAGATGCTCAGGATTACATCTCTAAACTTGCCATATAAAAAGTCAGTGAGTACCCTATGTGATGATAGGTTTCAGAAGACAAACCTTTGACTGCCTTACTTGTTACATTTGATTATCTGCTACCCACTACTAAGGTCTGAGGAATGTGGCAAGCTGAAGAATTTTGAATACAACTCAGGATGAGAACTGTACCAATAAATAGACTTTTCTGTTTATTGGAACTATTAGAAAAAGAAAGAGACATCATTTGAAGTCAAATGAAGCATATAATTATAAATATAAGCAGTTATTTTTGTTTAAAAACAAAATTGCAAAAACCCAGTTGAACAGATAAATGATGTTCCCAAAGCTGGTAAAACATTTAATGTCTTTAATACAAGAAAGTCAGTAAGATATGTGCACAATTAATGTATTCACAATTCATCCTTATGTTTCTAAACAAACTTTCTGCCAAGAGGATTTTGACCAAAAAATTGATTTAGCGTTATTTGATATCTTGTCTGGTTTTGCTTCTGTCTTTGTAGGTGTTGTGGTTTGGGCTGGGTTGGTCAAAGACAAGACAACAGACGTTTTCCCCCACCTCTTGCTCCAAGAAGAGGAAGAGAAAGAGATAAGTTTAGAAAAAACTAAACTATTTTAATGAAATACTAATAATAAAATAAAAAGGATATAACAAAATAGATACAATATATATAAATGTATACAAAACTATATCAAGCTCCCAGGGAGCTGTCACCAGCAGGCCCTGGGGAAGTTCCAGACTGGACTCAGTGACAAATAGAAACTGGATTCTGCATCTACCTTCAAGAACACACGGTTTTAGATCAAGGACAGACAAACCAACAGGGTTTCTCTATCAGTGACAATGGAAACTTAGTGACAAATGGGAACCGGATTCCAGATCTATCTTCAAGAACTCACAGTTTAAGATCAAGGATAGACAAACCAACAGGGCTTTTCTCAAGCATCAGTCATGAAAGAAAGAGAGTCACCAAAGAATCAACTACTATAAAAGATCCGCCCCAAACCAGGACAGTAGGTCAAGAGAATGTTTTGATACAGTATATTGCACTAAGATAACTTTTTCTGTATTTGTGTGTATCATTTATAATTTACTCTTTTGGTTAGATAAGAATAATCCAACAGTGCTGAGGTTACATTCTAGTATGTCCTTAGAAGACTATTTTTCAAGTATGATGAAGATAGATTAAAACTAATATAAAATCTACTGAGCATGTGCAAAATATGGCTTAAAAAGTCTCACAACTTGATTCAATTTAAACCAGTGCTCTTTGATCCAAATTTTGGCTTTCTGTCCCTAGTCCATTTTGTTCCAAAAAAATAAGATTTTTAATATTGAGAACATCCATGAAATGTTTTATAATTACAGGTAGATGAATCAGTTTTTATCAGTGTATCTGCAATGTGCATCAAGACTAAATTATTTTTATTAAAATAGTGGAAATTTTAAGTGGCTATGTATTGTTGCATTGCAGAAATGAAGATTTTAAAGAAAATTTTTCTACAAACTTATCTTAGAACTTCTTGACCAAAACAATAGTATCCTTTTTTTTTGGGGGGGGTGCAGGGAGGGGATACAAGACACCAAACACAAACAGAACAGAAAACCAAAAACTCCTAAATGTACCTTTCAGATTTTGATTTGATATTGCTCCAGTATAGTATTTTCTATGTGTTTCATTAGGTTTCTTCTGTCTCTGTGAGTTTCCTTTTCTGCACAGGGAGGCTTAGAAGATATTATTTAATTTCTGGGCTGTCCAGCAAGATGTCAAGCAGTCTTCAGGAGCATGTACTTCTAAGGGGTTGTCTCTATAGTTGGTGCTTTCACTTGCTTTTGCTGACAAAATATTTTTTCACTATCACTTGAAAATGAGTAACATTCGATACCAAGTCACTGAAATATTAAAGTAGAAGGATCTCTGTTGCAGGTAAGATACAAGAGAAGTTTTCTTATGTGGATGCATTTTTGGAGGTTAATATTATTCACAGACAACAAAAAGTCCTCAGAAGTTTTATATTAATGAATTGGCACTGCCAGACTCTCAGAGGGTTTGGTAAGTTGATGCTAGGCTACGGTGATCTGAAATGGCAATGACAGAATACACTAAACCATTTGGGTTTTACAGCTTTTCTGCTTCATCCATCATATTAGAAATAAGACTAAGCCTGTAGACTTATGTTATCCCATGTAGCATTTGTCCCTGCTCCAAAGGCCGGGGTTCAATAAGGCTAGCTGAAGTATTAGGTTTCCAATTTGATCTTATTCAGAAGTTGAAATTTGAGTTGGTTCCAAACCACAACTGAATCACAGATTTCTTCCAAGTTGCTACCATCTTGGAAACATCATGATTTGTTGGCGATAATGAAAAGTATGTGAAGTACATGGACTACAGATTAAGTACATGATTACATGTATAAGAATCCTAGGGTGCATCCTGTCCTTATTTGTAACATCTACTGTTTGGTTATTGCTTGCTTTTTTTACTTGGAGTGGTTTTATTTTTGCAATTAAAATTTTACTGTTTAAAAACCTTCTGAGAAGGCAATGTGCAATTTTTCTCTGTGCCGCAAAGTATAAAAATACTAATATCAAGTCCTTTACATCCTGAAGTGCTAACAGTGGATACTCAGAAGGTTTCTCAAATCTGCTTAAGATTAGGCCTAAAAATAAATTGGAGTAAAAAGAATGTTTTTATGTGCTCAGATATTAGGACCAGCTTGAGCTGCAGATCATCTTGGCAGCCATTGCTGGACCTCCCTGGTGCCTAAGGAATTGCAAACTCCTTTCCAAATCCTTTCGGAAATTGCCAGTTTGATAGAATAACATTGCAGGAAACCACTCAAATTTAACATATTTGCTGTTTCATGTTCTGCCAAAACAATGACAGGACACCAGATTAGGTCATACTTTGAAAAAAAGCATAGACAATAGATTCAAATGCTGCATTTTATTATTTAAAAGATATCTTTTATTTTTGAAAATGTGGAGTGGGAAGAATGTGTACAACTCCCCATATCATTACTTTGTGGCTAGTTTCATAATACATAGTATGAGCATTTTGTTTCAAGGAATAAATCCTACTGCTTCATTACAGAAAAAATGTTATCATGTAGCTGGAAGGGCTATTATTTATGTTTTGTATTACTGGTAGTATATTAAGAATACACTAAGAGAGGTGATTATAGAAAAGGTATTTTTTTGCCCCCAAAGGATTTTAAATTTAAGTAAAATATGGCAGAATAGTTCCAATTTTAAAATGACTACATTTGGTTTACAAAGTAAACTATAAATTATTATCTACTTAAATTTGATTGTAACTTTGATTAGAGTGCAAACTTAATGATTTACAAGTTATCTTTTATAGAGCAAATAAATATTTGAAACAAGTGCAAATAATAGCCTGTTTCTCATGCTTGAAGTTGCACTGAAGTAAAGTAAAAAAGCTGAAGGCCATCAACAGTGGGTTCTGTAGGAGCTAAATTCAGGTGAGCTAGAGATATAAATTAAGTATATTTTATATGGAGGTATATTTTGATGGGAACTGTTAGTAAAGAAATAATTATTTTCTGTTCCCTGGCTTTTTAGAGATTAGTTGGCATGGTCAAATTTAACTCATCACAGGTCTGGAAGGATTACGGGAAAAGGTTTGACATGTTTTGAGAGCCAGTGAGCCATGCTTTAAAATACACTATGACCATGTCTATTAATTCCTCAGAAACAAGTCATATGTAGCCCATGTATTATGATATTAACATGAATAACTCAAGTTGTGATCCCACAGAATTGGTTTGGCAAATATTGATCCTAAATGTAGCAGTTGAAGGAAAATTAGGTAATTGAAGGAAGATTAGGTAATTCTTCTGCTGTTCTATGGCACTAAAGAGACTCTTATTTTCTCCAGCAGAAGATGGAACTTCTCTATTAAAATTCTGTTTTGCATCCTTGTGTGGGAATTTGAGCATTCAAAGCTAAGACTGATTTTGTTCCCAGCCAAGAATGCTCAGCTCTGGAGTTTAAACATTTCACTGAACATTTTTCCAGTAATAGATGCTGATTCAACAAAAGCAAAGTATTTCCTGAAAGTATATTTGTATTGTCAACATTTTCTGTGAAAATTAGCAAATTATCTTGTTTCAAAAACACTGAAATGTTCTTTATTTGCTTTGTTTATGAGTCACCTGCATTTTTATCTAGAGGAGCATAAATTAGAGTGCTTTGGCTTTTAGGCCATTTTACTGTCACTAATAATAGGGACATTACAAATACATATTTTGAAAAAAAAAAAAACATTTACAGTTTTTTATTCAGTTTAGCATGATTGTTTTTCAAAAAGATTAAACTTTACTTCTGATGGAAACATCCAGCATCCACAAGGACCCATCAACACCAAGTTTATTTTTCCTTTGATAGCTGCTGAGCAGAAATGATATAGTTTGGTGGGAGTGATGGACTCTTTGGAAGCACTCCCATCTTCTGCAGCTTTTAGTTCCTTGTAACCTTGGTACGTAAAAATGCTTTAACATAAGAAAATAAATTATTTTAATTCTTAGAAAGGCTTTTCAATATAATGCATAGAGGTTGATATCTTTTTCAAATGTTGGCTCATCTGCGTTATTAAATGGATTTGAGACACACTAAAAATGAATGGAAGGATTGGTCTATTTTTCTTCCACATCAGATAAGAGGCCCTTGTTTCTCTTTTAAAAATTGAAATGGCAGCTGTTTTGGCAGCTGCGTAGCCATGTAAACAAGATACCGTTTCCAAGTTTCCACATATTTATCATATTACAGGCGCTGGGAGACTGAATCAATAAAACAAAAAACTCTAAGTAGAGGTTGAGTGGGTTAGACTACCAACAAGGAGATATGTTGTAACCCTAGCTCGGAAAAAGTCTAGGGCAATGAGGAATTAAAATGTTAAAAATAAAGCACAGTTTCCTTCCTAAACAGAAGATTGAGATTTACATAGAATATAATACAGATACATCTAACTGAATGCACAAATAGATTAAGATAGAAATAATTCATATTTTGTTACCTTTTTTTTAAAAAAAGGCAACAGTAAAAATATCTGTTAAACAAAATGACTCACATTAAATGCACTCAGTTTCAAAATACTCCTAACAGAATTAAAATGCAAAACAGAGTAATAGCTATTCGCATTTTCTTTTGTACAAGCTGAGTCATTAAATCCCTTTCTTCTTGTAGTCATAGAAAACCAGTCTAAGGAGAAGTGAAAATACTCAGCTGGATGTGTAGGGGGTAGAATATAAACTAGTTTTAATAGAATGAATATGAAGATATCTTTAGATTGCGTTTGGAGGATTTATTTTCAAGCCCTATACATCTGAACATGACTGTGTATGATGTAGATTGTGAATGCGGAGACATTAATAAATTCTGGTAAAGTCAAATATAAATTATGCATTCAAAACAGATAAATTTTGCAATGCAATAAAGTGGTTAAGCACTTGTTTTACTTTAAGTATGAGAGCAGCCTCACTGACTCTAACAGAGCTCACTTTTCCTCTTCTCTCTGTGATAGTATTCAGGTACCCAATATTTTGCATACTTTTATTTGTTTTGCTGTATAGAAAACTATGTCTTGTCTTTCTGCCATGTTAGATAGCTTTGTGTTCTCCATATGCTATAGATTTTGCAGAAAACTATTCCTTAGATACTCTTTAGAGATTCCAAATTTTGCTTAATGTCTCCACCTTATTAAAAAGCTGACTGTAGAGGCCTTTCAGAAAGTGATAAAAACTGTAAATATGGACCACTGAGAGTTTACTCTAGAGTCTAATAGTTTTGATATTTTCAGGACAAAAACAGTTGGGAAACATTCAGACCACATGAAGACTGCATTGTTTTGGATTTAATGCAAACACAGTCTTCTGTAACCCAAGAAAGTAACCCAGAAATCTTATTCCCAGCATACCCTATTTTACACGTAGTCAGTGTTGATGTACTGGACCACAAAGTTACCTAACTCTAGGGACACATATACAGGCAAAGGTGTGCTTATTTAACTCACTTTTGTGCTTGGAAAATCTGGTCCCTATGTCGCTTTTGAAACTGGGAATATACTTTTTATTGTAGGACAAACCTAATACTTCTGGTTCTCCAGGGCTAGAAAATAATTGAGGGGTTTTAATTTTAACTAATGAACTATAGATAAAGATGTGTAGCTGCATACTAGACCCAGTTTTTCAGATAGTTTTCTGTCCTTGGGGAAGAAAGAAAGAAATGTTTTATGGTCACATATAAAAGAAAATGTAGCAGTTGTCTGAGGTTCCTCAGATACGTGTTTAATTTCCAAGACTTGTCCTAAGGGATCCAGGAACACTGAGCAAAGAGCAATGCCATGTGGGGTGGGTAAAAGCGTGTAACTCAGTTATGATGTAGCTGTCCCAGATACTTAGATATGTGGCATAATGTGTTTGTGTGTGTTTGTATGTATATGCATAGCACTTGCAGACAATCGCATACCAATACATGCACAAACATACATATTTTTATATATATCTATGAGCATGTTAACTATTTTATCTGAGTGTGTGGCAAGAAAACTTTAAAAAACCCCAATAAACCTATCTTGCCTAGAGCACTGAACTTCTAAGGCCAGGCCTGACTGGTAAGTTAGTTAGCATCGAGTGATGGTTTCTTGTGCGAGAACTGGACCACAGCATGTTTAATGTTCATTGGCAGCTTGCCGTCCCTTAGGGCAATAATAACATACCTTCTTTAACATTCAGACAAGTAAAACTAATCAAGGGATTCATGCAAAAGGGATGTGAATCGGGAGAAAGTAAAAAAAAATAATAAATAAGTAGAGGGCTTTTTCAGTCACATCAGAAGAAAGAAATGTTGAATTCTTGTTTTAGACGTAGGACAGAGAAATTGAAACAGGTGTCGGAGGCAAACAAGGTCCGCATCCCACAGGCAGTGCTGAAAGGCTGCATGTGCCAATGCTGAGGTAAGCCACTGGTGACAGGATCCCTACGTGGGTGGTCAGGCAGATGCCTATCAGTGCAGAGCTGAAACATAGCCAGAACATCAATTTTGACTGCATCTCAACTGAGCTGCAGGTGTGCACCGCAGTATGCCCCGAATCAGAAATCTGGTGGAAGCATGTGGTGGCTCCCATCCAGACAGCACTCCCAGGTAACCATCCTGTAGAAAACAGATGAGAGGGAGGAGGCTTGCTCTGGTTTGGAGGCAGGGCCCTTATCTAGACCCATCAGCTCTGAAGTGTTCCCAGTTCTCCTCCTAGTTTAGATTGCAACCTCTAAGTTTTCAAGTACCCACTGTACTTCCTGTCTATCTGCCAATTTGCATAATAATCATAATGATAATATTTTTCAAGGTGGAGTAATAGGTCTGCAGCTGCTAAGCAAACAAATAAATGCCTTTGCCTTTCTAGAAAAGAAATCATATCTTAAGACAGCAATTCAATAAACTATTTAGGCACCAAATATGGCATTTAGGACCCTAAATTTTGGGAGAAACAACCTAATCCACTTTGCATTTGATATACACTAAGCACCTAAAAAGGCCACAGAAAAGCCTGTCTATATGCTCTGCTGTTATAAAGATATAAATGCTACCTAGGGTCCGGCTTGTGTGACCTGAATGTCTGAAATCTCTAGTTTTCTATGGCAAAGAGCATCTATTTTCTGTACAAAATGTGCTAAACTGATACGAGACAGGGATGTAGTAGTAGCCACTGCGTCTTGGAGACTGATGAGTCCTGCATCTCCCCAGTCACCAGAGAGTACAACAGTGAGACACGTAGTATTGTTATCCTACCCAATATCTGAAGTGCACCTTTCAGACCCGAACAGGTTAAAATCACTGTTTTGACAGCAATTAGTCCATGTTTTTTAATATATTCCTGGCTGGCTGGCTAAATTCTCTAATGAAACCACATTATCAATCAGCCCCACAAACAAAACAAGAGTGTGTGAAAAATTTCTAGTTGTTATAGCTAATTCCTGCAAAGTGTACTGATGTAAATAAACCTTCTTTCCTTCTTTAACCTTCTTTGCTAAGACTCATAAGCCAACACTGCAAACCTACTGGTTTGAACCTGGCTAAATTTTAAGTGTCTTCAAATTCTGGGGGAGGGATTTGTGCCTAGTTGGCAGAATTTTCAGATTTGTGACTAAACGACTACCACATCAGCAGCTAAAAATAAGAACTGCAATTTTCGTAGATTTAAGGCAGCCTGTGACTGTTTTCTGGTCTCCTCTTCCATGTGGCTATCTCTCTGTTTGTCAGTCAAGCCAGGAGTTTTCTGAGGACAGAGAGAAGCAGCTGCAGATTCAATAGGAGCTCTGAGTAGCTCATCAGCACAGCTGTTCCCTTACATTTGTTTCCAAAGCAAAAAGTCTTTTGTGTTTATATTAGGTAAGGAAATGTACTATTTGTGCCTATGAGACTTTTCATTAAAACTTCTGAAAGGCGAAGAAGGCAAAAAATACGCTTAAGGCATGGAATTGTATAGGAGAAGAGCTCTGGATAAGGAGCTAATACATTGCAATTACATTTGCTTTAGTAACATCTTTTGATGGGAATTGACAGTTAATTTACTTAGGAATAAAATGCACATTAATATTACTGAAGATTTTAGTACTCTAGTGCTCGCAAAGTGAATCAAGGACTGGCTGTCAGTCAAGCTACCTTGTATGGATCTCCCTTCCCTTCCCTTCCCTTCCCTTCCCTTCCCTTCCCTTCCCTTCCCTTCCCTACAGAGTTATTGCTGAGGGGTAAAGGCCCAGATCTCGTCTCTAACATCAGGCTGCACTTTAATAGAAAGAAATAAAGTGCTTACTCAGAAGGTGCCCAAACACATTGTCTGTAAAGGATACCTGCAAAGTTTCAGCTTCTATCAGTTGCAAAGCAGGTGCTTCTGAGTTTTCCCCACAAAATAAACCACAATAGGAATGAGCTCATGCTCAACTGTGTCTTCTTCATTCTGACCTTGTGTAAGGAAAGCTTCATCAGCATTCAGACTGCCCATAAATTTTGAGGGCAATATTCCTACAGTGTATGACGTTGTTAATTACCTAATACTTTAAACTGACTGTTCTTACTCTAGTACTGTGAAAAGTTGCTGTTCCCTTCCCTTCCCTTCCCTTCCCTTCCCTTCCCTTCCCTTCCCTTCTTCTTTTACAAGAGGAATAGCATAAAGTAACTACATTGGGGAGATGATATTCATATTTATAAACTTATCTATAAATTCAGGGAAGTCATTGTATGGTTCTCTTCAATGAATGTCAGAATAGCATTTGACTTTAAAGTGTGTTTTTTTCCCAAAATTCTGAGGCATCCCGCCTCTGAATTTCAGAGAACTGACTGTAATCCTTCATCTTTATAAGGAGACCCCTGTTTTAAGAAGGGGCATATTAAAACTCATTTCTGCAGTAGAGAGGTTCATCTGACACTGCAAGAGAGATCATTCTCTGATTCCTAAATGTGCCAAAAAGATTACATTTTGTTTGATTTTTCATTGCTTTTACTCACATTAATTCTGCATTGCCTGTCTAAGAGCCCATCTGAAGTGATTTGTGATTTGTATTATTTTCTAGAAAGATTTTGAAGCAGAAAGACTTGTGAACAAAAGCTGCATGCCAAGGAAGACAAAGTGATTTCTTATTTCAATACATGAAAAATCACTGGGTTTGTAAAAAAAAAAAATACATTCACAAATCAGTAGTTTTCTTTTTGTCTTTGTACATTTAGTCCAGTGGTTCATAAAAGGACTGACCCAAACCCATTGAAATCAATGAAAGTTTCTGTTGACTTCCAAAGGCTTTGGACCAAACCCAGTGTACACATTTATGGCTTCAAAGTAGGAGACCCATTAAAAAAAATGCAGTTCTTGGTGTCTAATGCTACAGTCTTTTGTGTTTTCATTATAACAATTACAACAGAAGATCTTTGTGCCAGATGTTGGGTCACTCACGAGAAACATCTGTTACCAGCACGCAAAACCTGGCTGGATCAGGGCCATTAGGAAAAATAAACAAAAATACATTCTTTGTTTTCTTTACAAGAATTATTGTAATTCTCCCAAGAACATGATCTTTCCCCACAAGAGGAAGATTTTGTGAGCCATATACACTAAAACCTGAAGGTATGAGATCAATGCCAGCAAGATCTTTCCTGGAAACTTCTAGACTCATTTGGATCTGGCCTGAATCAAAAAAGCGAACCAGCTTCTCTCTTTTCTGATATAATAATTTTTTTTCCCCCTGCTGTCTGAGGGTAAGAAACCAGCTTCAATTGAATTTGTGCATAGGATAAGGGCATATACAATTCCTTTTCCCTCCTTCTTTTTTCCCCTCTCTTTTTTTTCTTTCCCTCTCTTTTTTTTCTTTTTCATTTTTTTTTTTCCTCTGCCTTGGTAAACCATTTGGACTGGGCTCCATTTCAAGCTGTTTAGATTGCTAAATGTTTAGCAAGAAGTTAGGTCAGGCTTTTGGGTAAAAACCATGCGTCAAGTCAATTTTCAAAGGCCAGTAACCAAAGTTCACACAAGGTAGTCATGTACCCCAGCGACAGATGGGAATCAGTCCCAGTGGATTTGCTCTTGGCAGAGCATATTCATCCTGGTTTGTGCTCGCGGGAGAGATGTGGCCTGGGACACAGACTGGAGGTCTTGTCTCTGGGAAGGGTCATGTGCTGAACTGAAAACTTGGGGCCATGCCCAGCCATTCTTAGTAGCTGAGCTCACATCTGCAGAAGATCTCTGAGAGGAACTCCCAAAAGTATCCGGACCAACTGAGGGAGAAAAAACTAGTTTCCCTGCAAAGAAGCAGACCTATTGTGCTACTAAAATATCTTTAAAGTGATGAGGGAAGGTGGAAAGTTCAAAAATAATGGTGATTGCACAGAGACTGGGATTTCAGCAAGAAGCCAGTGACTAAAGTAAAACGCAGTGGGGTCAGTAATGATGGTGGAACATGGCCAAGGGCTTCAATTGGGTAAGGATTAGGCCTATTTGAGGAAGAAGATGTAAGGAAAGGCCTCATCAGACAGAGGAGTTTGGTGAAAGAAAAAAATTCTCAAAATAGGTAGGTTTTTTGCATAAATATATTGGGTTTTTTCAGTGGAAAGTGTGGATTTGCAGAACAGTTATTCTCAGATCAAAGGTGCAATTTCTAAATATAATCAAATGCTAAAACCTCAGGAGAATCAATAGTTTACTGACAATGCCTACTTTTTCACCCGTATTTTACCCAACATACATTTGGTCATGACATTTTTCTCAGCTGTGTCCCCAGTTCCCCTTCCTGTTTTCAGTAAAGACCTTGGGCTTCTTCTGGCACCAAGAAAGGAAAACCAGCCTCGTGTATACCAGTTGCTTGTTATAGTCTTGCTATTGATCCTGTACACACAGGTAAGAGACAGATAGAAGTGCAGTTGCTGTTAAGAACTGCAGGAGAGAGAAGGTTTAGGGGAATATTACCCGTCTTCATTCGTCTTCATATGCGCATTTGCCTGTGGAGCCCATAGCACATACTACCCACGTGGGTGGCTGCAGATGTCAGGCTGATATTTTTCGTGACCCGTCTCAATATTATTCTCCACAAAGACCTCTGGGGTGATACTGTGAATCCCCTTAGCGAATTTTGCTTTTGCTGGCTGACACTGGCTCAGCACAACTTTCCTGCCTGGAAGGTCCTGGTCATATAAGGGAAGGAAATGTGGACGGTCACAAACCTCATCCTCCTGGAATGAAACAAAAACATGCCTCTCTGGGAACACCTGTTACTGGTTTAAATGTCTGTTTACACTTACCCTTAAAACATGCTGAACCTCAAAGAAGGGTGGAGCTTGGAAAGGAAAAGACAGCTGAGAAAGATCTGTCCTGCACAGGGTGAGGATTTTTAATTTGCAAAAAAAGCAGAACTCAGACAACACTGTCTAGGGTGTCTTGATGGGGCAACAGGAAGCCGGGCCATAGAATATAACTTTTGTCTAATGTCAAGCCAAATGCCCAACAGGTGTAAATTCCTATAAATCACTGGAGCTTTCCTTCTTTATGTTGTGTTGTTCTGTGTTGTGGGGCATACAGACAAGCCTCTGTTTGGGCTTTCTATAGGATGTTAGAGATTTTTTTTATGACCTGCCTCCTGTTTTCTACGTCTTGCCATCACTGTTTCAAACAAAATGGACTCGTCTGAATTGCCTTCTTTAACCTCTTTTGGTCACTCATTACCTCCTGCATGCTCATGCCCATGCCATTCACTGTCCTCTGTTTCTCTCATCCCTCCCATTCATAATCAAGTGCACGAGGTAAATCTCCTGGAAGAGAAGCTGATTTTAAGTCAGCTGGTCAATGTGATGGCTTGACAGCTGCTTGACCAAACATGTCCCT
Source organism: Calidris pugnax (assembly GCF_001431845.1). Lineage (NCBI taxonomy): Eukaryota > Metazoa > Chordata > Aves > Charadriiformes > Scolopacidae > Calidris > Calidris pugnax. Next base: position 8,002,911 of record NW_015090999.1, on the reverse strand, counting down.
TGCTTCCTGGACTCACCCTGAAAATTCTACATAACCTCCTTGGAAGCAGAGGCAGATGTGCTAACTATAGCCAGCATGTGTGCCCTTACTGGGTACAAGCTGTCAGGAGTTAGTCATTCTGATTTGGAAGCAGAATTATTTACACTTTCAAAATGGTAACTTTACCGTTTCAATTAAGTGAGTTTGCAGGGACATGTGCAAGACCCTCTGCCACTGGAGTGTGCTGTTTTGAAAGGATCACATACAACTGATGACAGAAATATTTAGTTTCTCAATCTCTGCTCAGCTCTGCTAACCTATTTCTTTATTTTCTTCTGACCATTAACCGTTCTGCCTTGAACATATTTTAATAATTGCAAAAAATCTGCTGGCTTTTCTCCACCATATGAACTTTTTTTGGAATCTCTTGACAACCTGGGATTATCAATTTCTAATACAGATTAGCTGGCTGAGTAGAAACTGTCATCTTTTTTATTCTTACCTATAAGGTGTATTTTTTTCCCTAAAACAGTCCAGAGTTCAGGTAATGAAGGTAGGTTTTTGTCTATACTGTATGAAATGGATAGAAGTTAATTCTTACAGGAATTTAGGCCTGTCTTTAAGAAGGGTTGGAGCACAATATATCTGCTATCTAATGTGGCTAAAGGTAATACAGAGAGCAAAACTTGAAGACAGAACACTTCACCATGATCATTTCTAGGGGAAAATGTATCTCAGAGCTTTAGGTCTTGCAAAACGTCTATATGGCATTGCACAGCCCAAATAACGGTTTAGAGTTTACTGATGCCCTAGATTTTAAAGGTGGGAACAGAAAGCAGAGGGGGAAAAAGTATAATTCACACTGTTGACAGCCTAAATCAGATTTGCATTGATCTTTCCTTTAATTTGCCACCTGTATAATACAGGAAAACTGGCATACTACGGGACACTGCTGCTCTTCAGATATTGGGACTGCAAAATCCAATTGCTCTACTGACAAGCTCCAGGGCAAATCTTTACCCATATTGTATAACACCTCATGCATATACACGTTGTAGCTGCAATCAGCTGACTGCAAAGAGTGTCTGGGTTTTCTGCGTCTGACAGCTGAGGAACAAATGCTGTAAGAATCTGTGGTCTACACAGCACATATCCAGCTAGCTAACGTGATACTGTAGATTAGGGCTTCACTGGAAGGTAAAACTTTACTTTTCCTTACCTAATACCAATACTTATCCTGGCACAGAAAAGTTGTTTCTGTTCAGCTTTCACTTATTGCTGGGATTTCAGGGCATTCATAATTACAGTAGGTTGCTATGGCACACAGTACACAGGTCAAAAAAGAGGAGAAAACTCTAAAACTACAACTTTTCATTAGGTTTGTCTAGCTTTTTACAGATGTCATGAAAATACCAGAGGAAATCTTAAAGAAATTAAGAGAAAGGCTGACCCTGAATTTCATTGTATTCAGTGTAGTGGTAGAAATAGGTCCAAAACCTATTTCGCAAGCTGTGGTCTTGGAGTTTGACAATAGGTATTTTAACACTGATAGAATAATGGAATAGTAGAAAGTAGAGATCAAGAAAGTAGAGATCAAGTCAATCTGCAAGTGAATGAATAAGTTCTTTCCTAATAATCAGTCACTACCTCAGCACTTTTGAAGGCTTTTCAAACAGAAGCATTTCAAAACCAGACAGAAGAAGTAGTTTAGTTAATGTTGGAGATCTATTTTAGATAAAACAAAAGTCTACTAAATGTTGCAGAAAAAATTCTGTCAGCATAAGCAAGAGAATAGCTTTAAATAACTGCCATACGCATCACATAATGATACAGAAAACAGGATAGTACTGGTGGAAACGTGGAGACGCAGTTTGGAAAATAAATGTTATTCACTGTATAAAGGTGTTCAATATTTACTGAAAAGTGAAAATCTGAAATGCTGAGTCCTTCAGGTAACAGCTTGTCCCATAGAAATGGTGATAACAAATGTTGGTGTCATACATGTATTACTTTTCCTTTTGATATTCCTCTTCTTGTTAAAAGGGTCAGTGAAGCCACCACTGTAGCACTTTGACCATGTAGTTCCAGATGCAACCCAAATGCTGAAGTTTGCAGGCTTTCAGACTGCAAAATCATGATTTTCACCTAAGAAAAGAAAGTGGACATATTGTAGAACAGCAGATCTATACAGTAGACCATGCCATGTTGTTACATGAAATGCTTATATGTCCTCTTATCCCAGACATGTTTCTTCTGAAATCACCAAATTCAAGACATGGATGATGTTGAGCATCTGATTAAACAGGTAGTGAAATTTGAAAGACAAATTTATATGCATTAAGTTGTGGCCCATCAGAATAATCATATAGGCACATTTCTATGGCACACAGTGAACAGTGAGCAATACTAAACAATGAATTATTTAAATTTCTCTTTTAAACCCTAGACAGTTGAAATCTGGTTTATTGAACAATAAGCTCTGTGAGCTAAGTCCTTAAATGTAGGGGTTTTTTTTGCCACCAAACTTCCCATAGTGAACAAACAAATGACACCTCAAGACTTCAGCTCAAAGTATGGAAATTAACTTTCAGACAGATGTTATAAGCAGGTGGACTACAAATTTAGTGTTGAGAAATCAACATTTTTTTGCCTTTCTTCTTTCAACTGAAAAGCTATACTTCTTATTGAAAGGCCATTTTTTTATGATAAATAATGATACTCTCAGATGTTGTTAGCAGGAAGCAAACACCTGTTCCCTTTGGCTTGACCCAATATTCACTGAAGTTAGGAGAAAATCTCCCACTGATTTCAAGTTATTATCAGTACACATGGGGTTTTTTAGCATTCTGAATGGCTACATTTAATTATTGCATATTAATTTTGCTATTGTTGTTACACCATGTAATGCAAAGAAAGAAACTATGAAACTTTTCAACGGTCAGTCGTTAAGCACCACAACTGTTTTTAGGGTGACTAGCTAGGAGAAACACACCCACATTGCTGACTAAGTAGCGTATTTGGGCAATGCTAGTCAGATAAATATTTCATTTAAAATTATAACAGGTTTACTAGCAGCAAAAAGGTTGAAAGAGGCTTTACATTAATTGAGGTATTAAATATCGCGGAGGTGATGACTCATTACACCCTTTCTGGCACAAAATATGTATCAGGAAAACATATGCTCATGTTTTGAAAGGCTCGCAAAAGCCTCACTGGAATGTCAGGCCTCTTTTGATGAGATCATTTTCTGCATGCTAGGTACATACAAGTACTAAATGCAAGTGAAAGGAGTAGATACCAGTCCTATAGAGCATTTAGCCAGGACACAGCTGGCAAAAATAACTACTTAATGTAGTCTGGTTAAACTTTGGTTTAAATCTCAAGATGAGAAGTTCAGAAACAGCTCTATAAAAGATCATGAAAAAGACCCATATGGAGTTCTAGGCTGCTGAAAAGCACAGATAAACATGTTGGCATACAAAAAGCTGATTACCCTTTATTTCTGTACAACAGCAGTGCCTAAAAATAGCATTCAAAGTCAAGAACTGAATTTAGATTTATGGTAGCTATGGGACTCCTTTTGGTTTGAGTCTATGAAAATGGATGGAGACCCAGCCAGAAAGGGTGTTCTTAGCGGAGCTCTTTTTTAATATCTGTAAAAGCATACAGAGAAAAGATTACAGAAAAGCTAATATCAACAGATAAATTTTTTTTTAACCACTTGTATTAACTTGTTCATATAAATGTTGATGAACAAATACAGTAAAATCTTCACCCACCAAAATAATTTCTGGTCTCCCTTAATGGCTTCCCATGTACTGAAGACTCATTATAATAAGAGCCGTGATCCACACAATCTAACAACTCCTAATTGGCGCATGTAAGCATAGACAGAGTTTTATTATATGAGTTCAGAGGCTGTTTCCATTGTATCTCATTGTCTCTAGCTTTGGTGATCTTGATTATCTGTTGCACGTTATAACAACTCTGAGATTAAAAAACAGGAATTATCTACTAAGCATTGCTCAAAGCATGACAGGATCAAAATGGAAAGATGTGTTTCAGATCAATGCTGATGAGTAGTTTATTAAAGTATGAACAACTGACTGCTAGTAAGAACACAGCCATAGTTTCCTTATGAATATAAACCAGTTAAATGAGTAACTCTTCTGTAAGTTTATACTTGGCAAAGCTTGTTCATTAGACTGCAAGCAACTTCTTTTCTGCCTTCAATGTAGAGGGTCTGATGAGTTAATAAAATGGGGGAAAATAAAAATTCCACAGAGTGATTCAAGCAATGAAAGATAAATTATGCTCTTGTATCTTTTGAGACCAAATCTTTTACTTGGTTGCTTGCACTCCATTCCCACTGACGTCAATAGGCATAGCTAAAATGTGCATTAAAGCAAAACTTAGCACTGAACTTATATTATGATATGCTGCATTGATGTTTCAGAGCTGCTGATAAAACACTACAAAACTACATATGAAAATACTCGAATTTAAATAATAAGACAGGTCAGAAGCTGCAATTATGCATTATTGTCACAGTAAAGTATTATAGTTAATGTTAACTTGTTAGCAAAATCTGCTCTTCTTCATAAGAGGTGTTTCATGTCTTATTATGTCTTTGAGGCACTGCCATATTTCATCTTTTTTTCATATTTCATCTTTCATCCCACTGAAGTCTCTAGAAGATTTTGCACTAAGTGAAGTTGAGAAATTACTCAAGAATTATTAAGCTCACAGGGGGGTTATATGCCATAGTTTATTTGTCTTGTCTTGAAAACCTAATTCCGAATAGTTTGTAGTCAGATATTCCAAAAACCAATGGCAGAAGAGGGAACCATTTTCCAGTCATATAGTGGTAATGACAAACCTTTTTCATATAATGCAGACCCTGGTCAATCTAAAAGGGAATTTGAGATGATAATGTAGATCCACACCCTGGGATAGATGTATTCCTCAGGGTTAAAGAAAGCACCAAGACAATACCATCAGTGACAGCTCCCAAATAGAAAACATTAAGGTGGATCAGCTGTTTCTAAAATGATACCAGCAACAAGAGAAGCCTAAGCCTTCTGAAGCTCTTAAAAAATGAAGTTGATTAAAAGGCCCTTGATATTTCAAAATGGCACTAATAGTACTTAGCCCAGTAAATGAGAACAGGTAAGTCAGTAATTCAGGAAAGAAAAAATAGAAACAAAAATCCTACAAGACATTTCTTGTTTGTTTCTCTACATATGTAAATGTTTATGAAGGTCACTATTGTTGTAATGTCTGAAGACATCTTAAGTATTTAAATTTAAGAATAGATACAATAGTTTACCTTCTCTTCTTTCCCACTCCATAAGTAAAGCAGTATAGGGATTCCCCATATAGGATTTTTTTCAGCTACAGTAGAAAGATATAGTTAGATAAATAGAGTAGTGGTGATTAATGACTTACAAAGATTGTCCTTCTCTAAAAGAGAATGGAGATTTTTCTCCCTTTAGTTTAAGTCACTTTCAAAATGGCAGACATTAAACTGGAAATAGATATACTTCATCCTGAATGCAGTATTGATATTTTTGAAATCACAGCAGTTCCTGTTCACAACTTACCTTTTGTGATTTGACTTTTGGTGGCAGATAATTCTCACATCATTAGACTTCTATTTATTTGTGTTTCTTACATGGATGTGTGGACACAAACATGTAGTAGTTGAAAAGATTTGCCATGAAAGACCTGGTCTACATTTGTTAAAACTGAGTACTAATTCATTTTTAAAAGATATTTCAAAACGTTCTAGAATTCACTTGCTAATTCAGAATGTCTGTGTATATGCCTTGAGAAAAATGAGCAGTGTTTGTGCTCTAAATGTGGGGCTATACATAAATAAGTTCTCCAAAGTGTGGTTTAAAAAAAATAGAAAAAGAATAAAACCCTCACCTTATGAAATATGCCCTGTTGCATTCTTAGTGCTCAAACTCAGCTTATCTTTTGGTGGATCTCAGTCTTTTAACAGTTCTCTCTGCTACCACATGAAGTTCATTTGTCCTTTGGCAAAAGAACAATATCAGAGTTGATGTTAAAGGAAGTTGAAAATTGGCTAAACTAACAGAACAGCACCAATGCAACACAGTTGCAATAAATCTGCATAGAAACTTTCTTCTTGGTGCAAGAGGACCTGATGTAGACAGTGTCCTTGACTGACAGCAAAGTGATACTATCTCTTCAAATACTACCACTGGCAGAATTGTGAAAATGATGCGTGGATGTGTTTCTCTACTAGACAGGGATTACTTGCAGTAAAGAAACATTCCTTCATAATTTTTATAGCTAAATCAAAAGAGCACCTAACTACCATGAAACTGGTAATAGCTGCTCATGATCTCTACAATTCAGTGTGAATTATTTTTCCCATGTGAGGGAGTCGTACACAAGAGGAAAAACATTCATTAATAATTTAGCACTGATTAGTCAGATCAACAGTGAGATAAGGTACTCCTGTTTTTTGAACAATGGATTTAGGTGTTCTTAAGATTAAAAGATTCTTGGGGTACATATCCCTAGCGTGAAGCATTTATAACATTTTAGATTCTTACAACTTTTCTGAGCACAACGCTAAAGAATGGCAGGGGTATAGGTCAGCAGAGACTAATTTGCATCTTTGTTTCTTCATGGGAATTGTATTCTCTCTCACTTTAAATCACAGTAGTTGTTACACACACACAGAGAAAAAAAAAAAACCAACCCTTTTGTTTTTCATGCAGTAAGATTTCATTAGCCAAGATTAATGACCTAAGTGACAAGAAATCCACATGTATTTTTGGAAAATGCAACTTCTATCCTGCTTTCCTAAAATATTCTCCGGGCTCACTGACATAAGGAAAGTTAGGGATCTTTTTCTTTTCTTTTTCTTTTTTTTTTATCTGTCCATCCTTATCGACATAAATTTTATTCCTATCTATTTCTTATCTTTTCAGCTTTATAAAAGCTTCACACTCTTGTGTTGGCTCTCCCACTTCCTAGTTGTGTCACTGCTCTTTGTAATGAAATTTCTGTAGTAGCTTTCTCCTGTGTGAGGGATCAACATGCTCAGATTTTCCCATGAGCTGTACTGCTTCTTTGTCATTGCTGATCTACCAACAAAAGCATCTCATCTTTTAACTGCAGCTTGTACAAGTGTACTAAGCTGATGTGGTAGCAGTGAAGGACGATGCTTTGCGGATATCCTTCATGCCACTAACAGCTTTCCTCCAGCTTTAGCAAATGAATCATGCGGGTGTTCTCCTAGTGACTCAGAAATCATCCCAGTTCATTACAGAATTCATTGATATTTGATGTTTAATCTACGCATGAATTTTTTTCAAATGAAAAACTTTGACTAAAGAAGCAGGAAAAAAGGCTGCACTAAATCACTTGGCAGAAATCTTGCATTCCTGACCTTAGACTAATTTGAAAGAAATATTCTTTTTTATAAGTCCCCAAACAGGAGCTGTATGAACAACGTTTATACCCAGAAATGATAAATGTAGTTTATTGAAAAGAATGCTATAAAAAGAATGAGATTTATGTGGGGTGCACTATTAACAATTAAACAAAGATTTTTCACATACAAAAAAAAGTCTTTTTCGTTGCCTGTTTTGTAAGAAGGCAAGAGATAGTCAAGGTGATAGTGCTTTAGTAGGACACTGAAGTATGTACCTTGAAGTTTTAGATGTTCTCTAACTAAAATTTGTAAATCTTTCACTGTTGGGGAGAAAAAAACCAACCCTGATATTTTTGTTTGCTGAGAATATTGTACAACTGTGAATATATACTCTTTGGGTGAGATCCAGAAAAGATGGTTAGGTATATGAAGAATGATTTAGGCAGGATCCAGACACTTCAGTCTAACAGGCCAAGATTATTAGAGGTTACAAGACTTTCAAGAGGTTGCTTACTCTTTATTGAATACTGTGGAAAGTCTGACATTGCCTAAGCCTGATGTTTTCCTTAATTACATAGGTTTCCTCTAAATTATGCAATGATAGAGACTCCAGAGCTAGCTCTGACTTGATCTAATATATCCAAAAAGAAGAAGGACAAATTATCCAGAGATGCTAATTCGTGCCTTGGTGCAGTATAGCTGTATTAGAGTAGTTCTGGACCCTGAATAATAAAGCCTGTTTTTCAAATGGGTGGATTTAGTCTCAATTATGTGTTGACAAATCTATACCATTTCCAGTTTAGATGAGGCATACCTAAAGCTAGCTTGGAGGTCCATGCACCATGGTATATTCCATGCTGCATAAAACGAGAAACACCACTAGCATGGCTGAACTGAGTATTAGAGTTGGAAATAATGGTAACTGGACATCAACAACAACAAAATAATTTTTTGTAACTTAAAAAAAAAAGGAATATTTACCAACCTAGGTGCAGACAAATACCTATTCCTTGTCTTAGGTACAGAGTATATTCTAAGGATAATGTAGTATTAAGCAACTATCTAAGTTTTGCCCCAGTAGTGCCATCAAGCAATGACACAGTAGAAACAAAGTGATAGCTGAAATAATGCTGGTGTTCCTTCTTTCATACATCACAAAGATTTTATACATTTTCATTGTAAGCTTTTTCCTAATTACACCTTGAAAAAAATGAGGTAAAAATCAAGCTAATTTTTTAATATATATTACTAGGAGAAGAAGTGATGACTCTTAGAAGCCATAGATTTAGAACCCTTATAGGTTTTCTCTTGAAGATGGTCCACAGTCTTCAAAATAAACTCATAACCCCTTCCAACATATCTATTCTACTGGCTTTTATTTTTTTGATCTCTGGGAGATGTGAGTTGCTCTGTCATCATCACCGATAGACTTAATTCATTATACAGGGAACAGTGTCCCCTAAGAAAATGTTTTGAAGGTCAGCAAATTGAAGAAAGTAGTATTTTCCTTATATTCTGTTAAATATAGAGACCTTAGAAGTAAATGTGTGGATAAAAAAGGTAAATTTTGTATTCAGTCATTATTCTGAAACCTTGCCTTTTCCCCCCAACAAGAAAGACTGCACACAAGCCTAAAAAGATCATATAATTTGCTTTTCACAGGTTATGAAACAACAGAGCGTTTTTACTTGAGTTTAATAGGATGGCTGAAGAAAATCTGTGTACAGATGTCCTAGGACTTTGTAAGTCTTTGTAATTGTAAACATTGGAGTGCTCTGTACTCAAACCAGAGATAATTTCTTGACTACTGCTTAGCTTATAAAAATCTTAACCTGTTCCAAACCCAACGATTTGAAAACGTACAAATTCCTGGAAGTAATTATCCTCTTTCCATAAAAAGTACAAAACAACAGCAGAAGTGAAGCTAATGGTTTAAATAAATGAATTCGGAAACATCCTTTTCCCACATATCAAACCGTGGTGAAAGTTCATAGTTCAGTTTAACATCCTTGCAGCACATAAAGGATGAAATGGTCATACAGGTTTCTTCCTTTCCAAAAAGAAGATCTCCAGATGGTCAGGCAGATGTGACACAGGGTCAATGAGGGACCTGAGATCTTCAAAAAGTGCACTTGGAGACAAGTCTGGGTGCTTTGGAGTGGAAAAAAAAATATAGCAATAGATGCATGCTTTGGTAATTGAACCCCTATGCCAGTTTCAGTGGTGAGCAGAACACAAATTCCAAAAGATTCACTAACTTACATCATGAAAAATAAGGAGACTGGTCAGGCTACAAAATTGGCAATGTTTTTCTTCTCTATGTTCAGGTCAGGGTCTATGAGACCAGAGAATAACTGATTTGCTGTCTAAGTGTAAAATGAGTTTCTTTTATTGTTATTTCTCTGTAGAGAAAATGTTCATAATAAGCTTGAAAAAAAAAAAACCTTTGTTCACCTGTTTCTGTTCAAAAAGAGGGAATTTCTGTAGTCATTAGTAGTGGGATGTTTTTTGGAACTATAGAATTCTCATCAAAAGCAAAAGAATAAATAGAGTAATAGTAGCTTTGTTTTGAACTCTTAGAAGCAGAGAAACATATATTCTCTATAAGGAAGAAGATATTTCCTAAAGATTGATTCAGACAATAAAAACCATAATGAATACTTAAACTATATCTGAGTAATGTCCAAAATCTATTTTAAATGGCTGTGATGGATAGTGGTACCATGATATTTGTGAAAACATCCTAATTTATATTAACAAATTTTTGCAAAGAATTCTGTAAATGTGATCACACTGAGACCTGTGAGCATGGGAATGACAAAAATATCATAAGCTCTTATGTCATATTGGTTATTTGCAATTAATGAATATTTAAAATTATAGTGAAGAATAAGTACATGACCTTGGGCATTAATTTAGGATATTAAGTTTGAGTTAAAACCTTCAGTAGAGCTCAGACTAAACCCAGATTGTTTTTACTGCTAGATTAGTTAAAATGAATTTATTTGAATTATGTATACTCTGAGCTTAAGCAATGCAGACCCATAATGGGTTCAGTTTTGCAACCCTTTCTCTCACATAAGCAATCCATATTCCTTTAAACAGTCTTAATTGGCTCACTGGACCTCTGTGAGTTAATAAAGTTCATAGAATCAGGACCCCTGTGCTAATACAATATGAGCATAGAAATTAAGTATATTGGAATTGAGAGACATTATAGTGCCAAATGGCCAAAATTCTCAAAACAGAAATGTGACTTCACTTTATCAAAAGTACTGCCAGGTCTAATTGCAGATCCATGTTAGGAAGTTGCCTTAAAATCATGTACTTCATAATAGGTGGTTATCCATGCAGACATGTATCAGCACTTTTAGCTGGTTTTGTATACTAAAACTGGTTTGTTTATGTAAACTCCAGCCTTACTCACACAATACTAAAAAGGCATAGTTAGCCAGTATCACACATCATTTCTTTAACAGTTCAGAGGAAGGGTGTTTGTTGCATATTCTGAAAATATGCATTTATGGCAGTATCAAAATATGTAGATCAGCAGCATACATGTGTCCCAGAGCAATGTGGGGTTTTTTCACAAATTGTATGACAGTAGTGTGAGAGAAAAGTGGGATAATGTCTTTGTCAAATTAAGTATCAAATATCACTTATTTTGTAGAAGTGCTCATAAGATACCCTATATATATGGGTGGTTTTCCTAGATACATAGTTTATGAGAAGCCATATGTAAGTGAAGGATTAAGTTCAATGAAATGCACAGTGATTGTACAGAGTCAGGACTGAAAAATTAATTTTTGGCACACTTGGGACTTCAAAGCAAAGTAACGTGGCAGAAGTCTGGATCTAAATGAAATAGATCAGGGTCTGATTTATATTTTCATTGATCTCAATGGGAATTGAGCATATTCAGTGTTTCCAGAATTGATTTCCGACGTAGACACTGCCTAGCATGATAAATAACACATTTTCAGTGAGGCTTTTAACTGAATTCCAATTTCTGCACAAACCATAGAACTTCAGTTCCCAAGGTGCGACTCATCCCTCATTTTGGTCCTGCACTAGGCAAGCCATTAAACACATTTTCACTTTAGGTTTTCCTGCAGTCAGTACCACTATTAATGTTTCCTTGTGTGTTTAAGTGCTCTCCTAATTGAGGGTCATACCAAGGCTGGTTGTTTCCCAAATGATCTTCCACAAGCACAAATCCACTGTACTCACATTGCTTTTTACCAGCTACAAAGGAATGAAGAGCATCACATTTCATGTAAAGATGGGGTTTCCAGGTGTTTTTTAGGCAGCCCTTTTTTCTGCCACTTTCTCCTCCTTTTTATTCTGCTTTCCACTAACCAACTCCAAGCCACTGCCTCTTTCTTCTGCCCTGATCCTTCCCACCAAATTCCTTTGCGGCTTTCTCCTTGTGACAATGTCAACTCCCAAAGAGAACATGAGCTAATAAACTCAGGAGATTACTTGAGATGTCCCCACCTTGTATGTTTAATGCTGGATTGCCTTGTTAGTGAGAAATCGGTCCTCATGGTTCAAAACTGTTTGTAGATGTGACTCCCTCACACAAGTGAGACTTTTGCTGATATAGCACATTAAGCAAGCGATCACAACAGTTTAGTCCATAAAAATCTATTCAACTCAAAGAATGTAAATTCAGGAGAGAGACTGGATTGATTTCATGTGCTGTTGGTGAGCATGGGCTTAGTTTTCTTATAATCAGTGAGCCTATCCAGCTTGCTATGGAGATGCAGAAGAAAACAGTTATAGTTTCCACCACGATAAAAAGGACATCCAATTTTTATTTAAGAAGAGATGGGACTAATGTGTTATCTGTTAATTCCCAAACTGTTTCATTAAATGCAGGCACAAAGGTGTCTTTCTCTTCCTGAGCAAAAGGACAGACGACCTGGGACTAAGCTCGCTTACATCACCTTATTTTGTGCTGCTGAGCTGGAAATATTTTTCATTTGTTTACATTTTGGACATGCAGCCAATATCATGCTTCACAGAAAAGTCAATAAGATTTACATCGGACAGTGCATAACTAAAGGGTAAAAATGTTGTTATGTAATATTAAGGAAATGTCACCTTTATTAATTAATGCATGTGTAGTTGAAACGAGAAGATGGCCTTTCAGTTCATTGTTGCAAGAATGTTTGGTTAGTATTTGTTCCTTTTTAGTAACAAGTGTCTTTCCCAACCACTGACTAGCCGGGTTGAATGATACCATCTCCCCAGAAATGAGAATCAGGAATTGGGTGAGTTGGAAGGCGCTGTCAACGGCTGCTGATCTAGATTTCTTGAGGTTACTTTTTTCAGAGTTACTGAGGTAAGTGTAGCTTAACTCCTGCCAAGTTATCCTTTAATACACCGCTATCATAAAGGAAATGCATCTCACCCTGTATATTCATGTCACCCTGATGACACTTTATTATTCTTCATCTTTCTGGTCTTCTTTTTATACTTGTGGATATGATTTCTTGTACATATCATCAGTTTCATTAAAAAATCACTAAATACAATGGAGTGAAACAAACCTATTTAGTTTTCATAAGTTCAATGATTTTTTTTTTTTTTTTTTTTACATGAAGTTGTATGGGGAGCTTTTGATTCTCCTTCAATTAGTGCATAATTTTGCAATCCCATACCTTAAATTAACTTCACTTGAAACAGGCTGAAAAAAGGAATTGGCTTAGGTCTACTTGGAATTGGGTTTAACCATTGGGATGTTTTCTGCAAATTGCAGTGAGCCTTTCAATGATCATTGACCAAATAGTGAGCAGCAATGGAAGTGAATCAGATGTGTGCGTGTTTCCTAAGTTTTACTGCAAATATTTTCCACTCTTCTTGGTGGGCCAATATCATCCCAGCTTTAAATTCACCAAGGTCAGTGAAGTTCTACCAAAGAATAAATTGGCTTGTTAATTTTTAACAGAGTGCTAAAGGAAACTCTGATTGCCTTTTGAAACTCTAGCTCTTTTCTTTCAAAAAGAAAAACAAAAAAATAAATATTTATACAGAAACAATATTGAAGCATCACCTAGTTAGTAAACTGTATACTGGTGTGACATTGGGCATGTTTGCTAGTGTAGTTTTAAAGTGCTTGGAGAATGTATATGTATCACTGAAGGGGGTTTTGGCACTGTCACTTGATATCTGGATTGCAACAAGCATTTCTTTTATTACTGACAAATAGAAAGCATGTGTTTGGCATTATTTATTGTTTTCTGTGGAGCATGTGTCAAGATCTGAAAGTGTGTATTTCACTAGTCACGTACTAAGTTTAGTTGTTATAATTAAGTTACTAATATCTGGCACGGTAACCAGTCAGCAGGATTTGATTTGACAGTTTAGGAGACTGACTTGACACCTCTGGAAGCTGAGGGGGAGACACTCAGCAGCACACTGAGATAAATACCATCACTTTCTTAATGATTCAGACCACATTTTCCAAAGTAGTCATTAATTCTGATCCTTCCATTTCTGAGTGAAAAAGCAGAAACTGTCCATCAGTAACCTCACTTGGCTAGAGTTGTAAAAAAACCCACTTGGCTAGAGCCCCCCAGATTACGGAATGTTTTACATATAGTTCTTTGTGTATGTATTGCTGCTCTTAGGAGATTTTTTTTTAAAGGAATACAAATGAGATTTCAAAACTTAACATGCAGTTTACCCCTAAAATGATTATTTCAACATCTTCCCCTCTGATTCTGAAATTCCTAGAAGAGCTGGTCAAATCTGAGAATTTCTATTCCATGAGAAAATCTCACAGTTCAAAATTAATTTAACTTTGCATTGGAATGAAAATAAATGACTTTGCAGCTTTGAAATAAATGTTTCCAAGGGAATTATGTTTTGTTTCTTTTTTTTTTTTTTACTATTATCACTTATATATATATGTATGTATATGAATAATAGAAAAAATGGCATTTTGGTATCACAGAATCACAGAATTGTCTAGGTTGGAAGGGACCTTTAAGATCATCTAGTCCAACCTTAAAAAAAAAACAAACAAACAAACAAACAAAAAACCCCCACACCAACACTAAACCGTATTCCCAAGAACCATGTCAATTCATCTTTTGAATATCTCCAGGGATGGCACCGCAACCACTTCCCTGGGCAGCCCACACCAATGCTTAATAACCCTTTCAGGGTAAAAATGTTGCCTAATATCCAACCTGAACCTCCCCTGATGCAACTTGAGGCCATTTCCTCTTGTCCTATTGCCTGTAACTTGGGAGAAGAAACCGACCCCCGCCTCTCTACAACCTCCTTTCAGGTAGTTGTAGAGAGTGATAAGGTCTCCCTTCAGCCTTCTCTTCTCCAGACTGAACAACCCCAACTCCCTCAGCCACTCCTCATAAGACTTATTCTCCAGACCCCTCACAAGCTTCATTGCCCTAAATGTAAAATAAAAATTATTATTCCTAACATTCCAAATAGCATCTAGCTTTTAACTGGAATTTCAGGCAGGTAAATGTAGTTCTATAAAACATTTTTGTCTTGAAACTCTTCTTACAATGGAAATAGCATTTCACAGAAATTTAGATTTCTGGCAGTATTTCATTGTGAAAATGAACATGGGCTACATTTTCAGTGTTAAAGTAACTAGCAGGTTATAAGTGTTGTACACACGATGAAATCTGGAGTTAAATGCTACGGTCTCTTTGTTTCTTCATAATGTTGTGAAGAATTAAAAGTATTCAAAATACATAGACATGCAAATGGAAAACTGCATTAGTTTGACAAAATAGAGTGGTTGAGAGAATCAGCCCCTATTCAGCATCTGTTTTTTCATATATAAATGATAACCATTTCATGTAAACCAAAAGACACAAATCAAGTATTTAAGCCTAGGCTGCATCTATATTATTAAATAAACCAAGCCAGGGAACTAGTCTCTGGCCCTGGTGCCAAGTAGCCTGGCACAGCTTGTCCGTATGGCTAACTGCTGGCTGGCAGGAGACAAAACTGCTCAAGGAGCATAGGTGATTGCAAACCATCACTCACCACTGGAGGTGAGTGCTCCAGTCTGTGCCCCAAATCTGTATTATTGACTAGGAAAGACACAGCCTCAGCAACTCTTGAAAATTTGCCTCTAACTAATAAGGACATTGGTACAGTGAGTTAGATGGAGTCAGAATATTTGATAGTTTACGCTGAAAACCAACAGCAATAACAGAAGTCTTTAAAGGGCACCTCTCTTCCTACCTCTCTCCCTACCTCTCTCTTCCAGTTACAGTATGTTTTGAGGCATGGGGGAGTTCTGCCCACTCATGGCAGTTTTTTTGCCCATGATGGCATGACCCCCTATTTTGTCTGATCCTTAATTTTGCCATTTTTGAGTCTTTTTAGGAAAAATAAATCGATTGGGGGGAATATGATAGTGAAAAGTTGTCTGGTTAATTGTTGTCAGCAAAAAACCTTCTGGATGACTTACCTAGGCTCAAGTGGAGTTAATGGACCCCAGCACTCCCCTGGGCAATGTTCTTTCCACCGTGCTGTAATTCGGGAGAAACCGTTTCATACACAGATCCAGGGCCGAGGAAGCTTAGGTCCTGCTCCAAAGCAAGCCAGGAAAGTCAGCCCACATGTAAGCAGATGAAGTCCTACCAGCAAGCAGTCAGTAGAGATGATCTGAGGACATGACGTATAGCTGGCACTATGTGACACTATGGGGCAAGCTCCAAATGGGGTGCAAGACTTGGTCTCCATTTTATCAAGAGGTGGGTTCCCTTCACCTTAAGATGAAGTACCATGTATGGCTATTTGTTCACACCATACAGGTAATTGGGTCTTGCATATAAATCCTGTTTCCAAGGAATAACTTTTGTTACCATTAATGACCATTTATTTTTAAGCGAATTTTATTACAGCGAGCATCAGCCAGATCTGTCAAAAGGAGGCAGAAAGAGCTCAAAATACTTGAATACTCCAAACAGGAGACTTTTCCTTTAAATATTTGTAGTGCTATCAGTCACATTAACATTTTCCAGCCACTCACTCCTGGTGCCCCTGGTTTAAGGTGCTCAGTTATCTGAATTAACAGGGCTTGCACAGGTGTGACCGAGGGCAATAATTAGCCCATTCATTCCACAGTCTCTGCTTCTTTGAGGATCCCCGGGGAACATATTACTGGCAACGGGTATTTGTGGCACTTAGTAGTTTCATGTTCAAAGCTGAATACAATATCTTACTGTGTAAATCTCCTAGGATTAACACTTTGATTAAATCTGAGACTGGACATGCTTGCCCGGGAAGAATGGGGAAGAGTTTGCTTTGTGTCTGCCTGCACTTTATAAGCCTAAGGGAGGCAGAGTGTTTTTCCTAGGCTCCTGGTTGATCTGAAGGGTACAAACTGTTAGCCCCTTTCCCAGCAACATGCAACTGGTTCCATCTGAAAGCTGAAAACCTGAAAAACGCAAGCACTGCACAAAATGCATTGAAATGTTGGCTAGTCGTTTATGTCTCATTTCTGCCACTCCAGGTGGAGGGAGCTCTGCCTGAGGAAAGACAGCCAAATTTCACCCGATACATGCTGCCAAACTGGAGAAGTTGGCCAGAAATATTTTGGCAAGCGTGTTACTTATCACAATCCAGAAGGCGTTATAACACAGTGAAGTTGTGGCTGTTAAACACCGGAGTCCAACTCCGCAGAGTGGCCTTGTGAGGCCACCATTCCAGTGTTTAAAAATTCCTGTCACACATGGCCTTATCAGATGGCCTTATTTACATTCAGCTACAGGTGTCTTTACTCATACTGCATGACTAAGATGGGTGGAGATACCTACAGAAAAGAACTTTCCTTCATTCGTTTCCAAGAGCCGCAATATACAACTTTAGCTGGGCAAAGCAGTCTGGACTGGGGGTTCAGAAGTGTTAGCACAGGCTTAATTGCTCCTACTGCAGCTGACAGGAACTTTTTAATGTTTTGAACTCTTGAAAATCCCATTACATCTGTTTTTTTGATATTCAGCACCTAAATCTGCTTGCTGTCTTCAAAGTTCTTCAACTTCAGCTTTTTTTGTGAGCATAAAAACTGAGGAAGACTCCTTTCTTATGAATTTATGTATTGTCCTTTGATTCTTCTATAGTAAGTGCAAGTCCCCAAACAACTGTAATTGTACGGTTTTCCTATGGAGGGACTCTCTTGTATCTAATAAAGATTGTGCAGTAGGAACTAACTTTTTCATGAAATTTAGGAGAATTTCTTATCTCGGCCAGTGTCTTCTAAAGTGACAGGCAGAAGAGAGGAAAAGCATAGCTATCATAGACAGTGAGGGCAGCACACCTGCAATTCCCTAGGAAGCCAGACACGGAAAAAGAATTTAGGGAAGGTGGAACACATTTAACAAGTTATCCAAGATTTTTGAGCTAGAGCGAGGCTTTTTAACTGCACATGGACCTTAGGAGTGCAGATGGCTCGTATACAATGTTGGACACCTGCACAGAAGAATAGCAGAGGAGGGGTGAAAGACGTGGTGTACGAGTAAAGTGATGTCCTCTGTCCAGCCAATGAGTCATTTTTCCTCCAGGCCCCATCCTGTAGGTCTCTGTAGAATTCTATTGCTCGCGTTTTCCATAGCTGCCCCAGGCACCTGGTTTTGTGAACCCTGAATGTTTTCTTTCACTAAAGCAGAACCATAGAAAATTTCAAAATAAAAGAATTTTCTGTAAGAGGGGAGTAGGAGGTAGGGGGGGGAGTGGGAAAGAATTAAAAAAGAAAATAAATCGAAACTTCAATTTAAGTATTGCTTTTCCACTGAATTTGTAGCAATCAATTTCATGTACAGATCCTTGGTCTCAGTGCCCTTCCTGCTCCCTATCTCAACTCCCCGGGCGTGCTCAGAGCCAGCATGTCACATTTCCTGTAATTAGCTTTGGTGAATCCAGCTCATGGCTTGCACTGCCACTGCCAGTTTGTTTGCTGATTTTATTTTTTCTGGATTGCATGTGAGATATTACTCATCAATATGACTAGTCAAGTGATTTAACAAGTGAAGTATCATCCAATGAACGCATGCTTGTACCTCAGCCTGACTAAGCCAGCTGTCAGGGACAGCAACAGCTGCTGATTCAAGAAAGGAATGGAAATATTTCTTTGTTAAATCGGAGCACATCCAGCAAAATCTGTCTTAAATGAAAATGACTGACTACAGCTATGCATCAAATAATCCCAAGTGGAAATCTTGGGGTGGGGAGTAGTTTTGCAACTGCAGAAATCTGTTTTAAACCTGAAGTTGTAAAGAAAGGGAGCATTGATTCTCTGATTTAATTTCCCAAGGTTTATTCAAAGTCCAATGAATGTAACACAGATCCCAATATAGGCAGGTGGTTCTGCTGGGTGAAAAAGTCCACATACAGATCCACACTGTCTTCTGCATCTGTTAGTTTTCGTCTTAGTCTTCTGCATCTCATGTTCCTTGAGGTGTTGCTTTCTCCCCCTTTCTTAAAAGGATAATCATACACACCCTTACACACCCTCACACACCCTCACACACCCTCATTTTCACAGTCTTAATTACAGTCTCCATAAGTATAGGATCCTGTTGAAAGCTGTTTTCCCCAAATCTTTCTTCTTTGTCTTCAAACAGACCTCCAATTTTGCAAGCCGCAGCATCAGCAACAAACTTACTGTGGACCAGTATATGCCATGTGAGAGACTTCTTGCACCTCTGTAATCCACACAGTAAAGGCTTCCAAAACTAGAACCATCGAAATTCTTGGACCTTCTACAAACCTTTCTCATAATGCAACATATTTCTCTCATGGTAAATAATGCTCCTATACAAACTATACAGATGAAACAAACCAACCATCACGTACCTGAATGAATTTGCTCAAATACTCAGTAAAGGATAGGAACACTCAGTCCTCGGGAGGAGAATGTCTTCCATGAAATTCCATTGCTAACATCTCAGTCCTGAACTTCAGTGGAAACCTATAGAATAATTATCTAAGATGATTCTGGACATTAAAACTGAGGACTTAATGGATATATTTGTTTCATCGTACATATTGATTTCTCTCCTCCAACTCACCACTTCAAAGGTGCTATTTCATGGGTATAAAGCATCTTGGTTTTGCACTATGGATACCAAGTAGATTTTTTTCTCAGGTGGCTAATTAATTGGAACAGTTGGTTTGGGTTTTTTTTTTTAATTTCAATTTGGATTATTCATTCTGAAACTGCATTTAGCCCTGAAATTTTCTTCTTCGTCTTAGGACTGTAGGCTTGTCTGAAAGTTTGTGTTTCTTTTCTAGCTTTTTCAGTTGGTTTTACAAAAGGTATTATCTACCACAATATTATTTTCCTGTTTCACATCCAAAATCATCATGACTACAAGTATAGTAATACTACTTTATGCATTTATGTTTTCATACAGTAAAATTATAAAATAACTTACTAATATTTTATTCAGAACTGTCCACCCCTAGAAGTAATAATTACTGAGGTTCCACATAAAAAAAATATTTGAAAAACTGGAGGTTCAGGAGATCAGCAGTGATTTACAAATTCAGTTCAATTTGTTATGTTTATTCTATGTTGTCATACAGGAACACAGGTGCATTCAATAAAATTGAAAGATCCCCATGTTTTCTGAAACTGTAAAGCTTTTCAAAGCTAACTTAATTTTGCAGTGGTTGAAAAGAGTAGAGCCAGTGCTTTTACTCTCTTAATGTTAATAACGTGCTTCCTCACTTATTAGTGTTCTCCATGGATTGAATGATGGCTCTCCAATGACATGTCCTAGAAAGATTCCTTCTGTACATTGAAAAGGACTATTTTCTTGTTTGCTTGTATTTTATTTTCCCATACAATATTTTATAGTGTCAGAGGTGTGCCAGCGTTTACAGAGAAAGATGCAGAAAACCCTGAATGAAACCTCTGGGCTGCAAAACATCATTGCTGCTTGTTGGAAGAGATACATTGCTTGCTCTTGAGCTATTGTTTCTAGAGCTAAGAGATGTTATGTCATGACAACACCGAGAACAAATTGGGGGCCTTTCTTGCAGTTAGGTATAATTCTCTACCGGGAGGTATGTTTGCCCTTGATATTTTTAGGTCTGTTTTGATTTTGCAAGGCATTCCCCTTAGCAGGTTAGTTAATCTGTCCTACAGAAAATGTATGTGTTGCCAAGTTTCTGTTTAAACAAAGAAGGAAGTGAATATGAGTTTACTCTCTGAAAAGTAAATGTGGGAAACAGCCTTCCGTAAGAGGAGTGATTGTCTAAACTATTGGTGCCGAAATTCTTTCCAGTGAATGAAAACTACAATCTGTCCTAAAGAGGGTAAAATCCTTTTAAAAAGAAGATTAATGTATTAATAACCTATTTCTATTATCTCCTCAATATGTAGCTGCCTGTTATAATGGTGCCTTTACTGTTCAGGCGAATAGTTACTGTTCAGCCCTGGAGTGGTAAACCTTTGTCATAATAAGCAGATTGTCTAGTTGCTCAGGGCAGTCTTTTACATGGGGTGTTAGTAGAATAATTGCAGTAGTAGCCTTTGAAGAGAATTTAAAATTTCCCTGTCTCTTTAAAGCGTCATTCCGGCTTTGAAGTGCTCTTCAGTGGAGGTAATGTAGTATTTTTAATATATCAGAGAATAGGGATCTGGTACTATTTATATAATGGGAACAAAATAAGCTCTAAGTAATAATAAAAAATATATAACAGATAAGTCTCTTGTTAGGAGCAAGGAGGAAAGAATATTCCAGGGATTTGATCTTGCTTTGTGCTTTCAAAGGGCAATTTCTCATTGACTTCTAAAGACATAAAGTCAAGATGTCAATAAAAACAAAAAATCAAGTAATCTGATTATCCTTTTTTTTTTTTTTTTAATGTGATGCATATATGAGAGTCTCATAAACCAGCACAAAGTTTATAGCTTTCATGGCTATGATATGTGAGATAGTGGATAAATATACACATATGAAACCAGAAGCCAAAAAACTCAGCACTATTTATCTGGAGAGAAACACCAGTACTTATTATGAATTTCACGTTGAGAAACAAATGCAAGGCCTGTCTTGTGAAAGCTGAAAATCTAGATAGACAGCTTACTCAGTTTTAGGCTGATTTAGGCTGTACAGACCAAAAGTATGGTGACTTTCTCTGAAAAGATGTGATATAAAAAAAGCACAGGAAAAAATGTCTCTCTTAGTTTTCCCTGCACTCTTATGTTTTGCCCTACCATGTGGTAGGGTATGCTCTGCTGTAACTACTGAGTAACTACTGAAACTGGCTTCCATGGGCAGGACTGCTGAGTGTAGATGGCTGAATGCAGGAGAAAATAGTGAATTATTTCTTTCCAATAAAGAAAAATCAGCAAGCTAAAATTCTTTTGGGTTTGTTTTGTGATGTTTTGTAGGTTGGGCTCTTCACTTCCATGGAAACTGCCCCTAAGTGCATGCTTTGATCTACTGTAAGCATTCAGTATAGAAAGGGGGACATGTCATATCAGATCCTAGTTGGAATGATTACCTTTCCTGTTTCACCTATGACAATCAGTGTTCCTACTTAGAATAGAATTTCTTCATTAAGACATAATTATTTTCATACATTTTGTGCAGTCTATATCTATCATTAACAGAAGTCTTTACCAGTAGATGAGTATGTGATTATTTTTTTTCTTTTATAACAACATTTATGGCAGAGTGATTTACCAGGCCGGAGAAAAAGAGTATTAAATAGCCCCATGGGTATATTCATTTATTATTTATTAACCATCACAGAAAAAAAGCTGTATATAGGGTAGGGTACAGCTGTGATAGTGGTGAGAAAGTTTTAGAAACTAGGTACTGCACCTGTTCTCACATGACATGGCATTACACGTCATGGGTCTAACTCAGGACTACAGATTCCTTCCCCTTTCCTTTCCCCTTCCTTTTCCCTTCTCCCTTTCTCTTCCCTTCTCCCTTTCTCTTTCCCTTTCTGCACAATCAGGGTATAAAGACTGAGTAGAGAGAAAAGACAAAATGAAGTAAGTTTCTGAATTGGAAAGAAAATACACAGACAGCAATTGAGAGACTAATTTCTGAAAACTTCCCCAACAATTCAGCCAGAAAGTGAAGTGAGCATGCATGACTTTTTAGGGAAGTTTTATAATTGCATTTTTATTGCTGTGTCTTTAAATGCAATGCTATTTTCAGTAATAGGCAAGCTATATAGTTGAGGAAGAAATGTGAAATTACTGTCTTCTCACTAATATCTTCTCTACCTTCAACTAATAGATACTAAGTGAAAGACTGTGACCTTTCCTGACATAAGTGTTTCAGGCATGACTTAAATCATGTTTTCTTTCTGATAGCCAACTTGTTGATGGGCAGCAAAAAACAGAGCAATTGTCCACATCTCTGCATTCACCCATCTTAAAGACTGAGTATAACATGTTAAATTTTACTGTACCTTCTTTCTTTCTTTCATATAATATTAATTTCTCTTTCTAATCTATGATAGTCTCTTTTATTGATCACTGGTAGTACAGGCTTCACTTCTCCTGTTTTATTACATATGTAGAAACCATGATGTGTCTCAATTAGGAATATAGTGAGAGGGGGATAAAAATCTCACTGGGGAGACCTGAATTACCCTCTGGAGATCACAGTCTCTCTAGTCATTACAAAGAGAGCCCCACATCAGGCACTGAAAGCTGGGCTGGAGGCAATGAGTTCTGGTACCTTGGTTCTCACTAAAATCACAGGGAAAGAAAGTTACATCATCTCTGCTTAGGGTGACCTGGTTTATTTATGAGTATCCTCGTGTGAGGAGTGGCAACAGTCTTCCCACTTTAATAAGGTCTCAAGAGCAGATGAATCATAGAATCATAGAATGGTTAGAGTTGGAAGGGACCTTAAAGATCATCTAGTTCCAACCCCCCTGCCATGGGCAGGGACACCTCCACTAGATCAGGTTGCTCAAAGCCCCATCCAGCCTGGCCTTGAACACCTCCAGGGATGGGGCATCCACAACTTCTCTGGGCAAGCTGTTCCAATGTTTCACCACCCTCACAGGAAAGAATTTCTTCCTGATATCTAATATAAATCTCCCCTCTTTCAGTTTAAAACCATTACCCCTACCAATTGTACCATTACAATTACAATTACAGTGTAGTACTACACTGTACCTTACCTGTACTGTAATGGTACAGTGTAGTACCATTATCACTACACTCCCTGATAAAAAGTCCCTCATCATCTCTCCTGTAGGCCCTCTTAAGGCCTTGGAAAGCCCTTAGAAGGTCTCCCCAGAGCCTTCTCTTCTCCAGGCTGCACAGCCCCAAGTCTCTCAGGTTCCAACAGGTCCATGTCCTTCCTGTGTTGAGGACTCCAGAGCTGGACACAGGACTCCAAGCGGGGTCTCACGAAAGTGTAGAATCACCTCCCTCGACCTGCTGCTCACACTTCTTTTGATACAGCCCACGATACGGTTGGCTTTCTGGGCTGCCAGCACACATTGCCAGCTTATGTCGAGCTTCTCATCCACCACCATATTGTACAACCATTGCCCGTAATTATCAGCTGCTAGAGAGGATTTTCTTCTCAAGCGTTTCAAAACATAAAAATGTTGAAAGAAAATAACATATTACAGCTTTTATTTTTGTTGGTACCTCATTCCTCTCTTTCCTTATTTAATTTCTGTTACCTTTTTTTCTGACTTCTTTTCTTCCCTATCTCTTTTAATGTAATTTCAGCAAATTCAAGTTTTTTCTTTTGAACACAAGGAGGGAAAAAAAAATCTTGCTACAGTGGCATAAACAATCTATTCTAATGTTAGCAAGATTAAAATGTCACTCTTTCATGTGTTTTAGCAGAATTACAGTGACAGCCATCAGAGAGAAAAAAAAAATAACCTCCTAGTTGACATTTACCATGCCACTGGTCTTCCAAAAGCATTGCATACTAAAAAGCGGAAGATAGGTAGTATCATATCCTTTGACACATATCATACTTCCATATAAAACAAAATATTTTAAAAGATAGATTTAGTCAGTCTAGGAAGAGAAAATAAAAACATCCATGGCATAAAAAAGAGAAGAGGAGAAGGGGAAATCAAGATATGGTTTGAAAATACTAAAAGATTCTTAAAGCTGGAATAATCCAGCCAGACATAGAACAACACTTCCTCCACTGTGCAACAAAGTTTTCAGATACTGTGAAAGCTATCCTCGTATTTTCAGGACTCTTTTTGTTAGTTCAGTATTGGGTGTTTATTGGCTTCTGCAAGACATACTTAATAGCCGGCCAGAATGTCTTCAAGATAAACAAATGGAAAGAATCTATGAATCTAAGTAATGCTTTAAGAGAGACCAAAAGACTGACAAGCAGACATCCTTTTATACCAAAAAAATATTGAAGTTTAACAAAATATTAGGAGATGACATTTTATCTGAGTGTTCATTGCAGAGGAACTGTTTTATTTCTTCTGATGTTTATATTGGCTGTGTAAAGGAATCCCTTTATTACCATTGCAGAGTGGGTTCATGCAGCATTTTTAACATAATCAAATATTCTATTTGTAAGCTAAAATAGTCAGCTGCTTAAGTGTAATGTACTTCTTTTACAAATATTCATAGATTTGTTTTAATTACCAAAATATGTATTTATGTATTGACTATGAAAATGTTTTTCAGAGGTGTTTTTTGATAAACAGAAAGTTCTCCTAAACTCACTTGTTAAACTACCTAAACAGCCAAAATCACCACAGCTTCCTAAAGGTTTTTCCCAATATATGGCCACTGGGGTACCACAAGAGTGGTGAGAAAAATAAAGGTAAAAATAGCAATCTTTACCTTTCTTTCCAAAACCTATAATTATTTTTTTTTAGTTAAATATTTCTTTGTTGTCACTACACTGAAAATACGCGTTTCTTCACTGTTGATATGAGCCACCCTGACCAGGTAACTAACAATTTCATGGAAAAGTATGGTTTTCTCAACATCAGTCATTTGCCAGCCCTCTGCAAAAGTTTTGGATCCACTTCAGTTTGAATTTGTGCAGCTAAAGCTGTTTAAGCAACCATTATAGTCAACAGAAATATAGGCCATACAGTCAGCACATTCTGAAGACTCCTTTTTTTTTTTTTTTTAAATCAGTATCAATTTAATTCAATTTAACAACTCTCTACTTTAAAAGTCATCTTGATGTTTCCAGGAAAAGACAGTAGAAAAGGCAATCTAGACAGCAGTTATCTTCTGACAGTGGTCTGTCATTCCCACAGCAAACCATGCATCATCTTCATTTATTTATTTACAGGACTACATACATATGGATTCAATCAAAGAAAATATGTAGGCTTTTTTTACTTAGGAAGTTCATTGTTCTGAGAAGTCCTTTTTACATTCTGCCTGTCTTTTCAACATCCTACTACATCTTTTTTGTCTTATCTAAATCAGTAAGAACGAGTAATTGTTCTATATATCAAGGTCACTGTGCACTTAGAACATTTTAAGAAAAATTTAGAAGAAAGAGGGAAAACAATGGTTTTGGAGAAGTAACAGCTGATTTCAATTTATTTTTCTATAATTATATTCTTCTGCAGCATTTATTCTCCTTGTAGTCACTTGCAAAATAAAAGTATTTTGCACCAAAATTGATTGAAGTTAGCTGACAAAACAAATCTGGTAGGCTTAAATGCTATGGAACTTTCTGGGGCAAAATTAGTGGTAGTTACTGTGGTAGAAACATTCATATTACATGCTAGAATATTTTTTTTTCCTTCAGAGAATGGCTGTAGCATGTATTCTATAAGAACTTGCTGGTGATGCTTTACACAGTTTGATGCTGACGATTTTGGCCATTTTTATACTTGTGCTGGAAGGATCTTGCTACCAGAATGCCAACTCAAGTTTCCCAGCACACTCAATAGCACTGTTCTGTAAAATCATTTATAACACAGACCATCTCTGTATATGCTGGCCAGAGATACATCCTGCTAGTGAGAACACTGTTTAAAAGAGTTCCTTTTAAAATGTTTCCAGGACAAGAATAGACCAAGTATTTTTTCCCCATTCTACTTATTCAGATTACAACTAGAATTATTTTTTTAAAGAAGTCATCTTGTTTCCAGAACGTTGTTCCCACCTAGGTCAGAATATACCAAAATAGGACAACATTCTGCAGCACTGGATCATCATGCTCTGGGGGTAGAGGGTAATGGGTTGTACTGCCTGGAGAACAGTTACAAGTGTATCCCGTTTAATGTGGTTATCAAGGGCATGGAGGAATTGACAGGATACACCTTCTTCAAGCTTGCAGATGGCACCAAACTGGGAGGACCAGTCAACACGCTGAAGGGCAAGACTGCCATTCAGAGGGACCTAGGCATGCTGAAAGAACAGGCTACCAGGAACCAAGCTCTTCACAGTGGTGTGTGGTGGAAGGATGAGAGGCAAAGGGCACGAACTGAAGCAAACTGGATGTAAAGAGAAACTGGATACAAGGACAACAGTTAGAGAGTGGAGCAGGTTGCCCAGAGAAGTTATGTTGTCTCTGTTCTTGGAGGTTTTCAAGACCCAATGGGAAAAAGCCCTGAACTACCTGCTCTGGCCTTGGAGCTGTTCCTGTTTTGAGCAAGAGGCTGGATCTCCCAAAGTCCATCTGAATTACCCTGTGATCATGTGATTGCATCTCTTGTCTCTTCCCTCTATTTCTTCATACTCTGAATTTCCATATGGACAAATTTACAATAAAGATTCTTCCAAGGGCATTTTATACTATTGCTCTTCTGCTTCAATGGGGAAGGGTGCAGAAGAAAAAAGCAAAACAAAAATACAGAAGGTATTTCATTCTAATACATCAGTTTCAGACTCAAGTAACCCCTTTCATTAGTAAAGTAGACCAAAATGCCTATTATTAGGTGTCATGGAATGTTAATCATTGTAGGTTTTTAGGGTCTTTCACTTTAGTAAAATGTCCTTGTGTATTAGTAGATGATTTGGATTTCTCTCATGTATTAGTAGTTTCAGCCACTTGTCATTTCATTTTGGCAAGCTTTATCTTTCAACATTTGGAGTAAATGTCATATCTGTCTCAGCAGCTGTTTCTCAAAATATCTGAACCATTTCATTTCCTGATGGTGGATAAAATGATTTTTCTTTTGGACTGGTAGACTTATCTTTGCTCTCTCAATCCATCACTGTGTGCAAATTCTTCTGCTTATTTTCATGGATTACCAAACTAATTGGACTCATTTACTGCATCATCTCTGTTGTAGCTAAGACTGAAATGAAGGATTAAAAAAAATCACAGGGGAAAAAAAAAAAATTCCAAGTTTTAATTCTCCCACTAGTAGTTTAATTTTCCTAGTTACTGTCTTTCCAAGAAAAAAATCTGACTATTATTCTGTCACCTTCTAAAAGATCGCATCTTGACAACTATTGCTTATTTCAGTAGAAAATACATTTTTGATGTTTGTTTTATAAGCTGCCTCAGCTGCTGTCTCTATTTTTCAATTACACTATTGTGTCCAGGTGCAAAGCACAGGTAAAACAAACATGAAGTCAGTGAACAGATACACAATCTGTCCTATGAAGCAAAGGCCTCAATCTTCCACCATCAGTTTGTATACATATTCTCAAATTCTGCCTTTTCAACTTAGCTCTTCTTACGAAAATCAAACTCAGTAAAGATCTGATTTCCCACATCCAAAGACTAAGCAAAGTCAATGAAAAAATTTCATTGTGATAAAAAGTATTCATTTGCTGCTTTTATTTTTAGATCCAAGATGTCAACTGACATAAACTCAACTGATTTTTTTTATTAACTGGGTTGACAGCATTCTGGGAGGTCCAAAGTTTACATCTGTTATGTTGGCACCATACCTTTTTTTGTAACTGAATTTACAGTATTAATTTTAGAAAGTCTTTTTTTTGGTGGTGGTAAAATTGTTCAATTTATACATATCATATCTTTTTTATTAAAAGTTTTGGCCTTGAAGATGCACACTAAGATGTGTTGGAGAAGTGCTGAGTTTCATCTGGAAAGGTAGCTCCAGGGAGGAAAGTTAAGGGGAGAAAACCAGGGATGGACTGTAGCTAGTCAGTAAGGATACTAACCTGAGACGCGAAAGAGCCCCATTACAGTTCTTGGTTTTCTGGTTTTGGAGCGAACGAGCTGGAAAACATTACTCTGAGTTTGTCAGAGTCTGATTGGCATTTAGAAGTTCAAAAGGTTTTCTTCTTTGTGCCAAGGTGGAACGAAATTCTGGAACCATGCAAATGACTGTGGAAGAGAACTGTCATCCCAGGTCAGCTGTCCCTGATTAGGGCTGCTTCCTGACAGCTTGTAAAGGAGGAGTTTAGCCAATAGCTGGATCTTCCCCCTGGGCTGCCAAACATTTTCTCATGGAACAGGCTTCACAGTGGACTGATTTGCCCCACCGCCGTCAGTTTAATATCAAATCTAACTTCAGGTTGAAAAAAGTGACCCTACAACAACAATATGATCCAAGGTGTCACGTTGACATGACACTAACACTGAAATATTTTTTAGGAAAAATGGTGAAGAAACTTCTTTGATTGACAAACTTTGATTACTCAATGATTAGAAGTTACTACTGCCAGAGAAAGAAGGGGGAAAAAACCAGCATTTGTATCCATCGGCTATTAAAGTGAGGTTCTGAGGAATATAAAATGATGGAAGGTAAATCAAAACAGGTCAAGGTAGCCAAATGGCCTAGTTTCAAATAATATAGGCTCATGCTATTCTGATTACCATCAGACAGTGGCTGCTGCTCAGAACTCCATATGACTCCCAGAAAATGCCATTTTTATTGTCTGGATTTGTAAATGTGCAGATCTAGATTTCAAAACTAGACCTTGCTACACCTGAAAATTAGCTATATTTCTACACACACTCTCACAGTAACTATAAGACAATGATCTATTTCACAGATACTTCCTAGGCTGATCAATCAGACACTAAAGTGGCCAGTACTGTTCCATTGCTTAATGGTATTTGCACAATTTACCTGAGTTACTGGAGATGCAAAGTGCTCGTGGATGTGAATAGCTGGGCTACATTTGTCAGTTTGTGCTACATGTTTGCCGCATTTCCAGCTCTCAGAGAATGTGATTGAACCAATTATCTGATTGGAGGAGAGAAGAAGAAAAAGAAGACAAGGCTTTTCACTTAACATGGCAGGATCTCAACTTGGAGCTCCATTCAAATCCCTTTATAGACATCCATTCCAGTCCTTAAATTTTGGCTGACTAATTTGATGATGCATCTCAGTCACACAATGCAATAAACCCTAAAACTCAAACTGGGCTGCTGTGTCCATGTTGTACAGTGCAGGGCTTTGGAGAGGTACTAGCTCGGAGCCTGAGAACAGCACAGCCCTACAGTACAGTCCTACCAGTGTCACTGTCATTACAGAGTCTGTGCAAAACTGATGCAGCACGTCAGTGTGCAAAGGCAGCCTGTACAAGATCAGCACCTGTTATGCAGTGTAGATATGCCCTAAGATTCTTGCTAAAAAGCAGGATCGAATTAAAAACCTGTGCGTTGAAGTGAAAAGAAGGGCCTCAGCAGCAGTGAGAATGATGGCCAATAAGAAGTGTATGTTTTCTTAATTACACTACAATCTCAAGTACAGATTCCCATGCAGCGGAATCATAGCAAAAAATAAAATTATGAGAGAAAATTATGCTTATTTATAACAAAGTTTCCTGTGAAATAAGAGTGAATATATTCTAATAGGAAATTCTGTTTCATGGTAGGTCCTGGCATTCTTTCTGGCTTTGTAAACTAGATTTAGTCCTAGTTTCTCTAACATCTGATGAAAATCTGAAGCTTCTTCTGCATTCAATATTACACGGCAAACAACAGGTAACAGGAGGTAGAATGGGTAGATGTACATCTCAAAGCCTCTGAAATGAGCTATATTAATTTATGCCTTAGTGTCCCAGTCAGGTCTCCTCTGTATCTTCCAGTTGCCATAGATTGCAGGAAGGAGGAAACAATGAGTATTTGCAAGTTGGGCAAGAAGAATTACTACAGACACCTCACCTAAACCCATTTTGCAGGTTTACCTCAGCTGGAAGAAGAGAACTCCCTGTTGGGCTACTCTCTCTCCTGGTTGGCTGTTTCAGGTTTTTTTTTATTTCAATCAAATAATCAGACATGCAGCACCAAGAGGAAAGAAATCCCAGTTATCTGAAACAAGATAGGGTCTTTTATTCATCCTGTTTTGCTTGGCAGAGGATGTTTTAAATATTTAAGCAACTTTACACAACCATAAACCACCATAATCTCAGGTTTAGAGTATACTTTTAGAGCTACAGTTTTCTGGAGCCAATTTGAGAACAAAGAAGGTTTACCTTTCTTCAGTCTATATCATTACCACTGACAGCATCATTCCTCTTCTCCTTTACAAGTGCAAATCTGCAGCTTTGTTGAAATTAATGGCTCTCCCCAGCACATTGTTAACCTACAGGGAGAATCAGATTCTGGGTATCTACAGTAATAAAACTTGCAAGGCAATGGAGAGCTTAATTACCACTTCAGACTTCTTCTGCCTTCTAGAATGCAAATCGAATGATTCATTGGCACATGGTATACCAGGTAAGGTCGGCTGTAAGAGATCAGACAACAGCAATCCCTGGTCAGCCTGGTAACCAAGGACTTGGCCACATGCTAGTTCATATTATTTAAGGGAATTCAGATGTTACAGATCCGTTTTTTATTAGAGATATGGAGATAAATGATGGGCACTAAGAAGTGTATGTTTTCTTAATTACACTGTGAATTTTCTTTCTAATGCTATCCTGCCAGTAAATGCCATACAAAGCTGATGACATGTGATCCAAGATGAGGCACAGATGCACTTTTATAGAACAGTGGTACATGTGTAACACTACATATATAGAACACATGCATTTGATTTCGTAAATGCTGTACTGCCAGAGGCAATCACTATTTATTTTAACCTTACAGAGTCAGAGAAGTTCTGTCTATGTTGGAGGATTCTGGCATTCCCATTCCCAGCAAAACTGTAATTAATGTGCTAGATGCTACATGCAAGTTTTCAACCACTATTGTACAGGCATTCATACTACCACTGAGACTGCCTTTGCACTCAGCAAAGCTAACCACTGCATTCTCCGCCATCCATAAAACTACCTCTCTTCAGTGCAAGTCTAGACAGCAAATCTGGGCATAGAACTGGATTCGTTCAGTAGATCTTCCTTTTGCTCTCCCAGCAGATACTCTGCTTTAAGGACATGAGTTAGTCTACTTCAAATTGTTCAAATGTTGTCCCAACAGAAAACAGGAATATAAACAGGAATATACAAAGAAATTCTGCTTCCTTCCTTTTTGCTTCTTCTCAACAATAAACAAGAGGCATCAAAGGACTCCTCCTGACCAACATCAAAAGGCCAACTTTTTACTAAAGAGAACCCAAAATTAAAACAGTTTCCACTGTGGTCAGTGGAAAAAACTCTTTTTAAAGCATTTAATAAGTTTTGTCAACTTTTTAAAAACCAAACATTTTACACTATAGCAAAGGCTTTAATTCAGTGCTGAAGTAATCTTTATTCATCTTAAAAGGGGGAAAATAAAATAGAGTTATAATAACCACAGTAAAGAAAAAGAAAGAGAAAACACTTCACAGCCCTGAGACTTGGCCTCTGGTCTCTATTTTTTTCTGGCTTCAGTTGCAGATAAGGCAGAGAATTATTTCTTGGCTAAAAGCATTTGAGAAGAAAACATAAACAAGTATCAGGTATAGAGCAAGTTAAGAATGTTTTCTATGGTGACCTGCATAGCAAGGAGCAAGTCAGTGGAAAAAAAAAAGGGTTGGGGGGTGGGAAATAAAGGAAGGACTAGTCTTTAAAGACAAAGCACCAAAGGGCTCCATGAATTACATCCCAATCATGCAAGTTTCAGTGAGTGCAGTAACTGTCCATTCTCCAGATAGTAAACCACCTGATAACTTGTGCTTACAGGGCTATTTTTAGCAGAAAAAAGACTGTGATAGGAACCAAGCAGCAGGATTTTAGCCTTGGAAGATTCTTTGCTCACCATAATAGAGATCTGTTTGCTACTACATCAGAGTCAAGAGAGATGAAAAAGTGAATAGAGAGGGCTCGAGGACGTACCCCCTATTTCCAGGCAGCTATTAGTGGGACAATGTGTTATTCATGACATTCCTGTGCCTAGGCTGCCCAAGGACCTGTTAGCTCACCACAGCACCGCTGATCTTTCACCTGCCCCCAGGCACATGGTACCATCCCCAGGGCACCAGAGCCACTGAAGAGTTAGGTGAAAGCAAGGA
Organism: Calidris pugnax; assembly: GCF_001431845.1. NCBI lineage: Eukaryota > Metazoa > Chordata > Aves > Charadriiformes > Scolopacidae > Calidris > Calidris pugnax. Next base: position 7,970,216 of record NW_015090999.1, on the reverse strand, counting down.
ACCCAAATCTCACTGCAAGGAACTCCCGGAGGGACCGCCACTGCTCTCATCCTGGCCCTCAAGAGGTCTGTCCCTAAACCCTACAGGGTTAATAAGCAAATAGCTTGCTAGAAGTCTGCATTACTAAAATCCTTGAAACATAACCTGGAAAGCACAGGATCATCCTGTCTTTCTGCAACCTTGTCACCCGGGCAGGGCCAGCTGTCCCTGGGGTACGGTGGTAGGTCCCCAGGCTCCTGGAAGTGGGTGTGGGGGCTGGAACCCACACCTCCACCCTGCGCCAGGGACAGTGTCGTGCAAAAGGCTTTTCTTTAAAACATAAGCTCAGACCCTTGGCAACACTCCCCAGCTTAAACCATAGGGCCTGGTGGGGGATGGAGATGGGATTACAGGCCAAATAAACAATGGGACGTTATAGTTATATAACAGAAACAATAAGAGACTGAAATTATTAACTCTGAAGGTGAGGGTAGGGGGGAACAGGAGACTCGGTCAGGCTGCCAGGAAAGCCAGCATGGTTGCGTGGAGCTGCAGAAGTCTCCTGTACCCAAACAAGTAACAGGTACCGGCTCCAGAACCGACCGCAAGGTGTCTGGAAGGTCTCATGCCAGCCAGCCAGCTTGCCCATAGCAGTGGGCAAGCTGGCACGGAGCAAGGTAATGGTGAAAAAAATAAACCGACCTCAGCATCCTCTGTAAGACCTTGCTGTGCTGCTGTGTGTGACAGTAGTTCAGCGCTGCAGTGCTTGGCAGGCATCACCTGAGAGGAACATTGCAAGGGAGAAGCGTTGCAAACTAGCAGGACTGTTGATACAAAGAGTAGTGTTTTCTACAGAGAAATGAAACTCCCTGGTATTTCCCAGCCACATTTTTAAGGAGCTCGTTGGGAGCTTTCGAGGCAGCTCATCTGAAGTTAGAAATGATTGTTTCTTCCCAGCTTGGGCAGGTTTCTGGATGTGAAAGGCCACCCATGTGGTTCTACCTCTTGAACCCTTACGCTGGTAGCAGCTGCATGGCGAAGATGTTGCCTATGGCATAGCAGTGCTTTCACAGTCAGAGCTGCTGTTGCTAGTGTTGAACCAGAAGCTGTTCCCTGCTGGTGAGCTTTGAACTCTCTGCAAATACTTCTCTGTGAACTGTGTTTCCTTTTAGACCTGCAAGTATTTCCAGAAAATTTACCTGACTTGGGGGGAGAGGGTAGTAGACAGTTTCTCTCTGACGGGAACCGTGAAGAAACTATATTCATAATATATTGCAGATAGTGTGCCAAACTACTGTTAAATAGAGTAATGCTGCACTTGAAAACAAGGTAGCTTGTAGCTACGAGGTCCTGTGTATTTGTGTGTATATGCACGTAGTTGTGTAGATAAAGCCAGAGGTTTTCTTGTTTGCTAGCTTCTGCTATCTGCTACTGCAACCTCAGCTCTTGAGCAACAACAGCTATACTAACATCTTCCTATGATGCTGACATCCCAGTTTGTGAACACGAAACGTTCTAAGTCTTTGCTTGAAGTGAAGGTTGCCTGAGGGGAAAACAAACAAACAAACAAACAGAACACAGGTAAACTGAGGTATAAAAGCACAAAACGATGGACCCACAATCCGTCATCAAGCATGTAGCTAAACTAGAACAAGAATAAGTAATTCTGGAGTGCTAGTGTAGCATTCTGCTAGTTAGGGAGGCAGTCTCCTATGCAAGCAGGCATCTCATGGTTACCCTCCAGCTACTGCTTGGTTTTAACTCCTCCTTTGGATAGGTCACGAGGAGGAGTAACTTGGGTTGTGCCAAGACCTGAAATGGGAGACTGGTGTAAATGGCAGATAGCCAGCAGTGAGGAGACATCTGGGATAAGACAAGGCGCTAAGGTGTGTTGTACATAGTTATGAAACTATTCTACCTTTGTTTTCAGTGTAACGTTATATTTTTAAGAACCGTGCCTGCCTGAGGAGACAGTAGTTGTTTTGTTCTCTGAATTGCTGTAGCCTCGGGGTGTCAAAGTCATTTAGTGCAGAGGGTTGAATTCCATGTTAAATTATGGTTCGTGGGTCACAGTATAAATATACAAATTGCATACTTTCCAGCACAACAGTATCCCAGTGATGTCACTGCAAGTTCACAGAGAGATCGGCATCACTCAGCTGAACAATTTGCTCCCTTTTAAGATCACAGCTGTCGAGCTCCATATTTCCCTCTTTCCGCCAACTCCTAATTCCAGTTTCTTGAGAGATGCACTTCTGCCTATTCCCCGCTGCTTGCTGAAAACAACCAGCAGTGATGCAGAAATATGTTCAGGGAGATTCATCAGCCCGGGAGCGTTTCGGGCTGCCGGTGGACATGGGTATGTATCTCCTATCAACTATGCAGAGTCATAGTCTTTGTAACCAGCAAGTCTAAAAAATAGAAGCAGGATTTTATATCCTGTGTCCCTGGATATGGCCTACAGGCTATGTTTTTATTTCCTTAGTGCAGCATGAACAGAAACAAAATCACTGCTCTTAGAAACTGGATGTTTTTCTTCCTCTAGCCCTAGATCTGTTTGAACCAAGGACATGTACATGGAAGAAAAATACTTCCACGAACACTAAAGTCTGTTTCCTTGTAGATTTGTGCCCTGTGATTGTGTCACTTTGCTATATAAGAAGGTTCAGTCTTTGCCTACTCTTTACTGACTGAAACTTTCCCAAGCCTTTCCTGTGTGGACCCTCTGGTGCCTAATAGTGCAATGGATCATACACAGCCTCAGCCTTCATCTCTTGGGTGGCATATTTCCATAAAATTGAGACACAATTATTTTGAGTCCTTTCCCTCACTCTGTTTGAAGTCATTCAACGTATGTAATGGAAGATAGTTGGTTTGTTTGTAAGAGAAATAGGAATAAGAGTGGGAAGGAAGGAAACAAAATGAAGGATGTAAGACTCTGTGACATGACTAGTTACTGTTCATGCTGCTCTTAAGACATTCTAAACACTAAGGTTGGGCTGCTGCTCCCCAGCACAGAGCACATAAAAGAATGGCTGACTTTCCACATGGGGATGCGTGCTTGCATAAATCTCCGTATATTCATGCCCTTAAATCTCAGCTTTAGCCCTCTTGTCTTGTCTGCTCATCCCATCCCCTCCTCCCTTTCCTCATGTGGGATGCGGATGTTGTGCAATGATGTTGAGAGTGGAACATCGATTTTCTCTTCTCCCTCACAAATGAGCAGGAGATTGCTTTTAAAGGTATTAAATGGACACAGGTGGGACTGTAAACTTAAGTGCCTCCACATGGAACATCTGCTGCATGTTCTCCAGTTCCTGTTATCTTTATAGCAGAACTTGATCTTTTAACCCCTTCACAACTGGCCCCCTCAGTGTTTCTGCGAAGAAGATGTGCAATGGCTTTTCTTTGATGTTCGGAGAAGTCACAATGGATCTCTGTGATGTGACTGGCATATGGCGTAGTGCTTTGAGCTGCGGTGTGCTTAGCAATTTGCACAGGTGGGTGGGGGAGGAAGACAAGTGTTGTCCAGGTGTTCCCGGTCTTGCTACAGATAAGAGGATTCCAGACGTACCGCAATACATCGAATATCCTCGTTCTCCCTCCTTCTCCCCTCCCTCTTGCACTCCCCCCGCCCCAGGAAATGTCTGTCTTGGGGGAAGAGCATACTTGTGGGGATATTCCAAGCTAGCTAATATAATCTTAGCCATTTGGGGTTTAAAAGAAATGATTTCTAAATGTTTGCTCTGCACCCAAAGCAAGTAATTTTTCCTTTCACCTCCCAAATCCATCCCTTCTCTTCTTCCTCCTGCTTCTTCCAAGACTTCTTGCTTTCAAGTTTAGGAACAAAATAGAAACCTGGCCTATGTTAGTGCATATTTAACCTCTTCGCTGCTGCCTCTCACCACTCCACAACATTTGGGCAACAGAGCTGTGGGGCATTTTCCTTTGAAGTCCTAATGAAGTCACAGTGGATCCTTGTGCTGGAGCAGCAAGCTGGCTGCCAGGTGAAGCATTCGCATATCTTTTCCATGTGCTCAGCCTGAACAGAAAAGGAAAAATTGGCTGAAGGCACACAAAACATGTAGTTCCAAGCTGATTTTAATGTAGAATGGGATTGAAAGCTGTATACTCCGAATGAGGTTTAACACCAGTTACTGAGTGTACCTAAATGCTAAAACTGTTGATGCCATGTGAATGAGTTCATTCTCAGCTGGAATGCTGGAGACAACGTGACATAGAATAAGGAAGAGCTGTATGGGTGGAAACCACAGTTCCTTTTAAAGCTGGTAGTTGTACTTTATGGCAGGTGACCCAACAAGACCACCTTGTGTAGACAAGGTCCAGTTTCGGGCCCTGGGAGCAACAATAAGCAGACCTAATTCTCAGCTATCTGCACGTATGCCAAGTGCATGTAAAATATTATTATCCTGATTAGCAGCCTTACACCCAGTTGTGCATTTGTTCATATTGAAACAACTGGACAAGGAAGGGAATAAACAGGACCAAAAAAATATTCCCAAACAGAACAAGAAAGATGTCAATTGCCTTTGAAAATCCATTTCAGTGCCCTCTCTTCTGCTCTTCCTTTGCCAGAAATTAGGAACCTGTGTTGCTCTGTTTCAGTACCTCTGGTATTTTGGTAAGCACCAGCTTTGTTCTTGCAGTTTTTGGGAGTGGATTTGCATTCTAGGGTAGGGATTGGAAAAGTAATAAGTGCATGCAGATCCTGAAAGATGTCTCTTGGCCTCTATGTTCCTTCTGTACATGACTTGAACAAGAGTAGGTGAAACTCTTCTATAAAGTGGTAGTGCTTTTGTCATTTTAGCCATGCAAATTCTAGTTGATCTGGCAGTTTTCCTCACAACCTGGTGATCACCTTTTCCAACAGTGTGGTTCAACAAAAGCTATGGAATAAAAATCTGTATGTTTGCATTTTTAAGACATTATTGCTACTCTTATAAAAGGTGTTGGGACAGGACCAGGGTGTTATATTGAAATAGTCCATTCCATCCTGTCTTCTCACAGCCCCTGAACTGCTATTAGATATTTTTAACCACATCCTAAGCATCTTGACATACTTTGCGTTGGTGCTCGGGTTGTGCAGGAGCCTCCTGTATTCTTTTCCTGCATGCTCCCTTTGCTTTGGATTCATTCCACTTCTGTTCCAGGCTTCTTCCTCTTGTGCCATTTCCCTTCTTTCCTTTGTCTTTCAGCTTAGTAAAACACCATCTAACAAAACCCCACCCGAGTAGTTTAAGAAAGCGCAGCTTCCTCTTAGAGAAAAATGAACAAGCTAACAACCAAATATCCTTAAAACGGGAAGACTCATGCAAACCATGACGCCGCTCAGTATGTATTCCATCGCTTCTCTCCAGCCCATTGTCCAACTTGTTTACTTAGATCACAACTCTCTTTTGGATAATAAATCTCTTGCTATGCCCGTGTTTACCAGCAAGGGCACATTGTGGCACTTTTCGGGTCGCTGTAATGCCCATGCCTGATGCTTCCTAGAGCAGTTCTAACATTCACCTGGTGCATGTGCCTGGGCTGAGGTCCACTGGGGAGGAAGGACACAGCCAGCGCCCACTCCTGGGGTCGGGACTTGGAAGCGCTCCTGGACTCTGCAGCCTAGATGTCTCCTCTGCTACTCCCTGTGCCCAGAACAATGGCATTTTTCTTAATTGTTCTCGCTTGCCCCCTTGGCGATCTTGTCATTTAAAGAAATAATTCTCTAAGAACATATGCCTGGCTATCATTCGGATAAACACTGTTCACGAACACTTTTGATTTTTAACAGCTACATCTATGCTTTTGGTTTGGTACTAGGAAAAAAAAAAGTCCTTACTTAAACAACAGTTATGTTTAAAAACAACCACCTTTTCTGGGATAGTAAATGGAACCCAGTTTCCAGAAGCGTATTTAAAACATGAAGAAATGACCATGGCTGTCATGAGAGACAGCATTCCCAGAGAGAGTAAATTCAGCATAATTTTGAGTGATATCTTATAATGAAACAAGTGTAAGTGGAAAGTAAAGAAGTACCTCCTTTACTGTAAACCCTGTGAGAGGTGGTGAAGCCTCCTGTTCTTTGTGCTAAATGCCTTAGGTCGAAAAAGGCTTAGTATGTACAGGGAGGCATAATTTCTGTTATCCTCCTGTCCTGAATCCTGGCTCTTTTAGCTGTAACAAAAATTCTAAGCCAACCCATACTTTTTGGATTACTTTAAACCCCATCGGAGCGCTTTTCTTAAAGCACTTTATTTTGAATAGGAATAGCTCCATGAAAGGATTCTGATATGGGCTGAAACTAAATCAGTTTCAAGGAAATGCAGCTGGAAGCACACTAATCTAAAAGCTTCCCAGGCAAAGGAGCACAGGCTCTTTTCTTCGGGGTGTCTCCGCCCCTAGCTAAAGTGCACCAGGACTTTCTGAGATCCGTTAACCCTTCACCAGCAATATCAGGAGACAAAAAAAGGGGAAAAAAAAGGAAAAAAAAAAAAAAAAAAGAAAGCTTGTTTTCTTTCAATGTGATCTCTGTAGAGAAGGCAGTTTTCATCTAGTCAGCCAGGTAGAGGATGAAGGGGTTTGCTCCATCTTTCCCAGACCTATGTGTTGAATCATAAACCAGTTCAATCCCTAGGATGGAACCGAGGGCCGTTTCTGTCATAGCCCGTTCCTTTGAATCGCAGTAGAGATGACACAGTTCACATTACGTTTTACAGCACCTCTCATTCCCACCTACTCTGTACGCGGGGTGCTTGTTCGTGCGAGAGTGCAGCCCGGGCTCATGTGTGTCAGGTCAAGCTGTGACTGAATTTTTAAGAAATATTTCAGCTGTTTACTGAAGGATTAGAAAAACTGTAACTGACACAGTGTAAGTTTTAGTTGGGAGCAAAGCCAACTAATGGTGTGGGGACTGGGAGAGGAGAAATGCCAGTAAGTCTATAGTGTAGTCATCCTTCCCTTCACATAGAAACTTCTTTTTTTAAAAATGAAGGAGGTGATCTATGTAGATGAATTTGGGCCTAACCAGGCTGTGGAGTCGCAGGGATTTGTTTTGCTTTTCCTATATTTTTATCACATCTGATTTGTACACCCAAATCTTTCACTCTCTCTTTTAACACCTTCAAACCAGTTACAACCTACAGAGCTACCAAGTCTACTGCTCCCCATGGGCTATTTCAGGATCAAAGCTATTGACGTGTCTGTGCAGATGATAGACCAGAGTTTCCTTTTCATCTCTTGAATGTAGGATGGTTTAGTTGCCACAGCTAAGGCACTTCCCTCATCCCATGTCCATTCCAGCCATCCAAATTTTTTGTCCCTGGAGCAATGATTACTTAATGGGACAAATAAGCCTCCACTGTTTCAGTTCATAGCCTGGTATATTAAGATTAACTAGTGCTCTGGAAGAGTTGCTGTGTACCCCATTGAGCGATTCTCACAAAGAGCAGCTGCCTTGGGTATGGGGGTGGAACAGGCAGATGGGGATGTCCCAGCAAACTCCACCTGAGAGCAAGCCTTCGGACGCCACTGTGGTCCTTGCAGCTAAGACAGTGCTGACAAAGTACCTTTTAACCACAGATCCTCGAAAGTGCACCACTTTTGCCCCCAGAAGTCACAGTGTGCACTAACGAGCTCATTAAAGTTAATCATTGGTATGATTCAAACTATCTCACAGGGCACAAAAGTCTGTTTTGCCCTAGAGACAGCAAAAGTACAGAAAAAAATAACTGACTAGGTGATTTCATGCTGTGTCAGGTGATGCACTTACATTTACTTCCAGAAGTGTTTGTGTACTGTTTGACTTTTAGCTAGAAGAGATAAGCCATGTTCAGGACTGAACATCTAGGTGCTAATGGACTTTTCCACACAATGTTACAATTAATAGCTATGCCGAAGATGGCAGCGATAGGCAGAAGGTGAACTTCAAAACCTACAGCAGTTACATAATCTGTTTTGAATCTGCTTTTACACTTACAAATTTTCACTTAGATTTCTATAAATATACCTATCCATATTCATAAATGCAGAAAGAGATTCACTGATACAATATATATACATGAATAACAGCATACTACAGTCTCAAATACCAACATGTCTGAATTTCTAAATTATTTTCTATATTATAATGCTTTTTAAGTTTTCATTGCACTCTGAAATATGACTATCAATCTCTGTTATCTTTGCAAATGTTTTTAACATGTTTATATAGAAACATGTGGAGTTTAAGAAAAGATGTTTGTATAATTAGTGCATTGTGAATGATGTAGTAAATAAGAGCCATGTTAGTCCTGAAAAACAGCAAGAGGAAAAATAAATTTTGCTATTGATACCCATCAGGACCTCTTGCTGTTTAGTCAGAGGCAGCACATTGATATAGTTGATGGATAAATGGTTTTCCTTTACTCTCACAGTGAGGTCACGTGCTTTTACAGTTGAGAAAATTGTAGTCCGGCCTAGAAATGACACTACAGGTACACTGTCAACAGAGGGATAATCCTGCCCTCCTTCCACAAATAGCCTTGTTCTTCCATTGATAGTTGTGCAGGCATGAGGTCATGTCCCTTGAGAAGGAGCTGCTGGGGAGGGGGTAGGAACTGGTGGAGAAAGGGGAGCGTGGCTCAACCCTGCCAGCAGCACCCCATGGTTTGATCGATGCTAACCCCATGGTGAAACCCCACCTTAGTGCCCAGCCTAGCCATGGACATGTTGGAACCCCTTCTGCTTCAGTTCCCCCTCTTTTTGCTTCAGTTCCCCTGTGTCTAAATTGCTTGAGTTTTTACATAAGTTTTGGAAGAAAAGTCTGTTCCTGTTTACCAAAGTTGCTATATTCTCCCTCCGCATTGCTTAGACGCAGAGAGAAGGAGAAGGCGCATCCAAGTACCTCCTGTGAAGAAGCTGGCCTCTGAAACGTGTTTTGCTAAGCTTGCCTCGGCCCAGATGCTCCCCCAAGAGCGAGCGCTGCAGCTTTAAGGCTATCGTCCCAGATCCACATCACACCCACATATTTGTCCTCTCTTTGCACGGCCAGTGCCAAGCGGTGACATCTACTATAGTCTCTGGGACACGCTGTCTCTGCGGCGGAGGAAAAAGGGGACGAGGGGGAGGGGGAGGGCCGGGGGAGAGCACAAATCCCGCTGTGTTCCAGGAGGATGAGTCACTTCCTCGCACCAGCTCTGCGATGCTTTATTTATTGCCGCTCCGCTGATATGAAGCCCAGCTCCCTCGTCCCTCGGTGGTGTCCCCGGGCTCGGCCTCCCTGCCGGCTGCCCCATTAATCATGCGGGGCCGTTAGGGAGTGCACACCGAGCGGGAGTCCTGCCCGCCAGTGGCCTTTAGCTGTCTCCAGTTCAATGAAATTACCTTGTGTGAAGACTTGTTTTATGAGAGATTGGTTTATTTGTAACTAAACTACTTCCTCCGTTATTTGATAAGCTCAAATATTTGCTACTGATAGTCGGAGAGTGTCACATTTATTATCCTGTTTCAGGCATTGCTTAACTCCTTTGTATAAGGCTTCTTTAACCCCTTTGAGGAGAGCAGAAAAAAGGCTGGAAAAGTCTTATTTCTCTTACTCGCACTTTGAAAAGAATTAGGCTTTATCCTGTAAGGGATGTGGCTTGATTAAATTAAATTACTTTGCAGTAATTCTTTATACTTTTAACACAACATTCAGCAGGGCTGACTCACACTATTTGTTAGAAGTCCAAAACACGGGTAAAAGAAAACTGAGCAATGCCTTTTTCTTCCTTCATATAATGTAACACTTCAAGGTTTAAATAAATGTCTGCATGTGAACATGAAGCACCGTGGTTTCAAGGATGGGGCACATATATCATTACTAAGTCCTATTTGCTGCCTTGCCCCTGGTGTCTATGTCACCTGTGACCCATTCATGCCTCAGTTTTTGTTTTATTAACCTTGGCTGAAAAACAGACTTGCTTAGCTTTTTTAAGACATCTGATGTCTTTGGAAAAATAATAAAAAAAAAAGCCTACAGCTTTAAGATGTAAGTACTACTTTTATAATAATTGACCTCTATACATTCAAAAATTTTCCCCAGACTTTTTTGGAGGTCAAGGGGCTATTATTAACTATTTACTTCTGGGGACTCCAGCAGTAAATCACAGTCCAAATACAAAAAGGTCCTTTTATATGTTAGGAAGAACAAAAGTGCTTAACTGTATCAGAGCAATCTTTAGAAACCCCATCTACCTACCCTGGCTTCACAGTACTCCTTAAAAAACTTTCTTGGGCACTTGATGTTCTGGTAGAATACATGTTGTAAGCTGTGCGCCTTGCCTAACCTGAGCATTTCAGCTCCTATCTACCAACACCACAGATTTCTGCATCAGTATTCCTCCAGAAGGTACACTCAAATGAGGACAGGGCAAGGAAATGAAGAAACTACCACTCTTTGTCTAATACAGACAAATAGGAGCTCAGGATATGGGGTTATGAGAGGGAGAGAGTCTCCAATCCCATTTGGTGCTTTCATAGCATCCCAACTTCAAGACCTTCAGATACCTGAGGCTAGAGAGAAAATCTGTAAGAGAAAGCCTGTGTCTGCTGCAGCTGGGGGAGTGTGGTCATATTTTTCTAATGAAAATTGGAGGATGGTCATTATTCATTATTAGAGAATGGTCATTATTCTCTAATGTGGATGGTGTCATTCCAGGACTGCTCGCAGGTTGCGCACAGAGAGTCTTCAAGGCGTTTTGTGCTGGAGCCAGCGGGGTTTGGAGAAGGGCTTTTGGGCTGGGGAAACAGCCCAGAGCTGGTGGTATCTTTGAAGGCAAGAACAGCCTGTCTTCGTATTTGTGCTCGTCAGGGGCTGCAGTGAGCCAGTCCTGCTGCTCACAATTCAGTACACTAAATCCTATCTGAAATTAATGGGACTTTAAAAAAAAAAAAAGAGAAAGTGCTGATCTACTGAGAATAGGGTGAGACTGGTTAAAAATCTCCCTCATGTGGAGGAAATGCGAGTTTTGTGTAAAATATAGCTAAAGCAGACTTGGATAACAATAGACCAGTTTCCCATCACAGGTATTATTTACCTGCATATGACTATCTTCTACCTGAATTTAATTTTCTGAAATCATTCTGGAGTATGGACATGAGTGAGTTTACAAACATATTTTTAGATATGCAAATATTCAAGTGGAGCTTTTGATCTTGCTGAAACATTAGAGTCCCTCAAAATTCAGGGAAATGAGTTTTATTTCTCCCTGAATGAAAAATGATTGAGGGGAAATACATGTTCACTGTGTTTGGCAGGCAGGAAGTTATTGTTCCCTCTTTCTCTGACAGACATATGGATATATGCAGTCGCTTTCGTGCTTACAATCAGATACAGCAAGCTCACTGCACATGGTTAGGTGTCTGGTGTGAAGGGAAATATTAAGTCTATCTGAAACAATAAGGATACTAATGCTGACTTAGGACTGTGACCTTCCAGAGGCTCCCCAGGGGAGACCAGCCTTTTGCAGGTGGCTAAGTTTATTTCTAACCAAGAGCCTGCTGGTAAGAGTCCAAATTGGCTCTTTCAGCTGAGGTCTGCCCTGGAAGACAGGGACTAAGAACTGAGCCTGGGGAGACCAAAGGTTCATTAAGTGTGTGTTTGTCTTGGACTTCAACATGAAGATGCTGCTATTCCAGATGCAGCTGAAGTCTTAAGGCTGTGGACTTCTTTGGAGATATAGAAGGAGCAAAGCTTCAGCTGTGATTTCTGTACAACAACAGGAGCTCAGAAAGACAGCATTCTCCTTTGACATATGAGTTTTTAAAAAAATGCATTTTAAGATCACAGTAAGTGCTAATTGTAATTTTAAAAGCAGATATGTGTTCTAGATTTTACCATGCGTTCACGAAAATACATTTAAACCCAGATGATTGGTGTATTTCTTTTTGATATAAGTTTCAAGGCACAAACATATAATACTTAATATAATTGAAGACACTAGCATCTTATCATCGATTGCAAACTACAACAGTTCCCGAAACTTACATACAAATTGAAGCGCACAGCCTTTTCTGTTTTGCTATTGATCAAAGAAATATTGTTGCTCTCTTAAAACACCTATATTCCTGCTTTCTGTACAGATGTTTCATTCAGTCAGAACAGCAATTTCAGCATGAGTCTACAAACTGGGTTTCTTGAAAGAATTAGGTTCTCTTAAACAAATTAATCTTTCTTTGATTACAGAAAAAAATTCCACTAAGTATCTATTTTTTTTGTTCGTGTGAGCTATATCTATTGTTGCAATGACTAAAATAATTCTCTGCTTGCATCTTCCAGACACCTTCTGTATTTGGAATTTATTGAATGGGAACTGACTTATACCTTCAAAATATGTAAATATACTTTTTTGGGCAGAAAAAATGCCTGTCCGGGCCTGTGATCATATGGCTAAATCCTTTCTCTTCCAAAAAATAGGGTGGGTAAATCCTAGTTACCTACTGGGTACAACCTTAAGCCTGTGCTGTTCGTGCTCATCCTTATGGCCAGGGAATTGGTTGAGTCACCATCCCTGAATGCATTTAAGAGTCGTTTAGATGTGGTGTTGGGGGATATGGTGTAGGGGAGAACTTTTTAGAGTAGGGTTGATGGTTGGACTCGATGATCCCAAGGGTCAACTACTACTGAAAAGTTACTCATTACCTTACTCCTCTGATAATTAGAAATTTTTTGTCTACTCTTCTTGCCCAGAAATAGTTCATATTAATTTTTGCTTGTGCCACCATTATCTGTTAGTTTTTTTAAAAAAACACTTTTCCATCTATGGTGATTATCTCCTTGCCTGTTTCTAAATAACTTTGTCTGGGTCTGCACAGGCTTAGACTTTCTATCAGTAATCTGAACAGAGCAAGTTCTTCTAGCTGCATGTGATTCTCAGAGAAAAGCATATTCAACTGACCGTCTCTGTTTGGCAGACCTGTGTCCTTACAGGCATAAATACCTGTTTTCACTTTTTCCTCTTCACTGACACTCTTGCAACTGTTATTTTACAATAAGAAAATATGATAGACAATGCTGTAAAGCCTTCTGCAAATGGTGGAGACCAACAGCCTACAGCCAAGAAGACACAGTTTGTTAGCCGCTCATGTTCAGCACCCGTGCAGAAGCAAGTACTTTGATTTTCTGCAGGAGACAACCACTTGAACTCAAATATTTTGCTACCCCAGGCTCAGGTGCCTTCAGCTCCTGTTGTTACACAATATGAATCAAACCAATATTTTATGCTGTTGTTCCTGGCACTCAGGTCTTTATCACATTTTAATCTCTTCCATGGAAGACAATGTCTGATAGGACTTTATTCCTCAGAGATGTATCATACGTTCTGCTCTCTCTCACCCTGATAGGGTGACTACTGGAGTTCATTGTCACTTAGCTCTGTCTAGATCTAAAACTCTTTCTCTTTTTAGGATGGAATAGCATACTTGAGCCTGCTTACACCAGCACTGTGTCCTGTCTTTCATGTTTGCAAAATTCAGTTCTTCTATGCTTTCATATAGTCAAAAGAATTATGTTTGTCACTAAACCACACAGGAGATTAGCATTGTTAGCAACTGTTAGTCTAGCTGCCATCTGAGGTTATCTAGGAAAAGAAGAGAGTTCAGAGTCCACACAGTGGCCATGTGTTCTGTTGATACTTATTTCAGCTAAAATATTTAAATAGCAATGGGAAAAAATTTCAACAATCTGATACTGCAAGTGTCGTGCCAAAATGGAGTCACAGTCTACAAGTTCTATGTGGCACCAAGTGCACTGGCAGCCCAAGATAAATATCATAAACCAAATGGAAAGAAAAAGTATGATGAGCTCATGATCTCTGCTAGGAATCATGGAAGAAAAGACGATAAAGAAAAAGCGGGGAAAGAAGGTAGGATTTGAGTTGGGACCTGAAATAAGTAATATCTAAATAGATGAACTCTAAATATAACTTCATAAACAAAACATCTTTAAAGACTACTTGGATGTACTCACCTAAGAGAAAGTAGTAAAATGAAAGCAGTAGTGAGATCCAAATTTTGTGCAAGGACGCAAGGGCAGAATACTCTAATGGCAATAGAAATCACACAAATATTCAAAGACAACATTTTATCCATGATTCATCCATGGTTTATTTCAATGGTGGGGTTCTTTTTTGTGTGTGTATGAACTGTGGTAAAACATGAAGGACTTAAACACTTATATTGGGATTTATTACATATATCACAAGATACTAGAACATGCTTTATCATCCACTTTCCATAGTGGAAATCCTTCTTCTCCTTTTAGCACTGCCTAGGGAAGACCTGTTTTCATGTCTTAATATAGGATTTATTGCAGTGTACATCTTTGTACAGTGTCAGTACTGTAATGAAATTCATTCCATCTTCATTATTTAAAAATTATGTATGGATACATAGTTTCTCGATCAACATCTTGATGCTGCAAATTATACATTAATTAACCTGCCAGTAATTTAAGGGAAAAAAAAAATCATCAGTTCTGTTAGGGCTGGCTTCTTCTTCCATTGGAGTCAATGGGAATTTTGCCATTGACTTAAGTGGAAGTAGGATCAGGCCCTTAATGCTGTGTATTTACTTTATTTAGGCCAAAAGACACACAGACACAGAGAAGAGACTGTTCAATGGTTGCAGTTTTATTCAGTAAGCTTGCTGCTTGCTGGCAGTATGGCACCTCTAATGGAGCAAAATATTACAGCATTAGGGATTGCTTTTGGCAGTATGCACATTATAGCATGAGTCAAAACAGTTACAGTTATGTTTTCAAAGATGTAACGAAATTTTAGCTGCTAGACTGAGAAGCTGGTTAGAAATGTGAGTTTGAAATCCTGCATGAGTCTTGTTGGGAAGTAGCTGGTTCTTAACTATTTATTTTTTATTATTACTCTTTATGAATTAAACCTGTCTGTGACAGACAGGAAGGTGCACCTTGAGTTCTGGATTCATTCCCAGGGCTCTGCCCTGGACATCCTGTGTGACCTTGAGCCAATCATTTCATCTTTCTGTATTGCTGTGCTCTGTGTGTAAAATGTGGACAACAATTCTTCCTTTCTTCTGTCTCCAGCCCTGCCTGCTTAGCCTGTAAGCCCCTCACGGAACTTACTGTATGTGTCCTTCCTCCCAGATCAGGGCCTTGGCTTTAGCTATGACCAGAACCTTTAAAATAAAAAATTAATACTTACTGATCCTCTCAAGGAAATACTTCTTTTTAGATGCGTATATTGATCTTCAATATAAACTGATATTTTTTCTTTGGGCGAGTCTGTTGATGTTTGGCTGACTTACCCATCCACCATGAGAGTCTGCAGAGCTACAAGCCTCTGACTTCTCTTTTCACGGCTTGTGCTTTCTGCTCTAACCTCTCCTCTACCTGGGTAGGGTTGCTGTCAACTTCAATTACCCTTAGGTAACAATTGCTCTGCATACATAAAAGAACTGGATATGTGCAATAACTCTAACGTATCTAGAACATTTGAGACCTGCTGTACAGGTGTGAACTCAATTATACATGTCCAGGGAGACTGGTTTGTGCAGGACATTGAAGGGACCATATGTGAACATATCAATGGCAAGGTGCATACCATGGGGATCTGACACTACACGGGACCTGGTACTCAGGCATTGTTAATTTGTGGAGAAGTGTGAATCCAGTGTGTCCAGGATGCATCGAATTTCCTGTGTCTGCATAACTTCAGCTGTGTTTGAGCAGTAAGCCAGAGGCTGGTAACTGTCAAGTTTATAAAAGTGTTTGACAGCTCTAAATCTGATCTCTGATGTACCTTCACACTTCACTTCATATATGTATATGAAACACCTTAGTAAAATCAGTGAGGCATACTCATGCATAAAGTTTCGCTTGTAGCTTGAGGTCAATAGGAGCTCGTGGGTGTGTTAGATTTGCTCTGAAAATGCTTCTTGGATAACCTCTCTAAGGGTTTTTAGGAAGGACGAGATGTCTTTTTTTCTGGCTCCCAAGCTAGGATCCTGACAAGATGGGTGGTGATTTCCTTTTCCGTGCCAGGAGTGGTGCTGTTCTGGGTATATGCTAAGGCATAGCTCTGCCTGCCAAAGGAAGGAGTATGCGAATTTAAAATTCTGTTGTTGAATGGCAGTGTTTCCAGGACTTAGGCAATTTGGTCTCACTTTAGCATTTCTGGAACCCAATTTGTTTTTTTGGATATGGCCCTAAATGATTTCTTCAAACATAGGTGTAGGGAAAAGAATTGGATCTAGTGTCACTGAAATAAAAATCTAGTTCCTACTAGAGACTTTGGGGAATATTGAGGTCATACTTGGATATGCTTTGGTTCATAGAAGAATGTGACAGTCATTTTTATTACCCCCTCCATATCTCATGCTGTTACATCTGTTGGCAGAACTGGAAGGTCCCATTGTTTATTCCCAGGTCACTCAACTCGTTAATATAGAAAATGAAAATCTTTTTTTCAGGAGTCCATCTGCCTACGAACCAGGCATCACAGTCCTTAGGTCAGATGCCAGCTGGGGATAATGGAGAGAGCTCATACAGGTTCCAATTCAACCCAGGAGATTGGTACCAGAAAGAGAGGCAGCACAATATCCACAGGCTGCAGCACAATGATTTCATTGATGTCTTTGAGCACTGTTCCTTCCATGGATTACTGACTTGATCTGGTGCAAAAGCCAATTTGCTTAATGTATTTTATAGGAAGAACAGAACCAGCCTTTCTTGGGGGAGAAAAAACCCAATTCTTCCTGTCTTTGGTGGTTTTCTTATCTGTGCATGCATGCCAAGTGGGGACAGGATGAACACCATTGACTTACATGTCTCAGATAACATTAAACAGAATGGGACCTGTGCTCAGAGATATTTCTATTTGCTGTAAATTATTTCAGAGAGCTGAGAACAGTTTTGATAGTGCAAAGAATTCTTATGTTCTGTAGTGCTACTGTATGTTGAGGCCATGGATATAGATACATACAGCAGAGCTCAGCAACATATGTATCAGATGCCTTATCAACATTTCCAGTGTCCCTAGAAACATACAAAATATAGCAATAAAAGAGTAATGATGGTGGTGTGGTTTTTGGCTGAGAAAATAACAGTTCTTCAACCCCACTAACACACCATTAAATCCTCACATGTCATTGTTTCATCATGGAGGCCTTCTACTGTCAAAATCCAGAGCTAATAGGCTTAGAATGGATGTCTGTATGAGGTGATTTTCAGTTGCATAGGTCGTGAACAGAAATTTGTTTATTCATTCATTTTGTACATAAAAGTATTTTATATTCTTGGTATGTTTAGGAAAAAGAAGCACTAGATATGTCCTAGCATTAGATTGTTCCATAGGGCACAAAGTTGTTATTGTCACTTAGTGTGTCATGTAACAGAAGCTTAGAACTTTATTCTCCTCTTTCGAGAGTTACAGTTCATGTTGCATTTTCCAACAAAATAGGCTTAGTGACCTTTAGCCCCAGTCTTTGAGGTTGCCAGCTTTGTCAGAAAACAAGGTTTGTACTTCAGATTGTGATAAGTACTGAACTTTCATAGATTCACTTGCAAAATCTGTGCCAGAAATATTCTTCTCTCAGTAAATGCTAGAGGGCAAACTACCATGCACAGTGTAAAGAGAAATTAGGTTCCCCATGCTGAGACCTGCTGTGTGACTGACTGTGTGATCACTAGTACAGAAATTCACCAAAGTCACCTGATATTCCGTTTAGTCTGTAATCATTACCAATACTTGGCAGGAGTCTTGCAAGCAGTTTTCATTTATCCTAGTCAACCTCACTAACAGTGCAGCCATTGTGCATCACCAAAATTTTACGAGTAGTATAGCTGCTGCTCTTTCGGTGTCTCTTCTAGAGTGGAACGTATGTTGCTGTAAAGTACTTTACACTAAGCCCATTTTTCCTGTCCTTATTTTATTCTTCAACATTCAAAGATATGTCTGTATTCCTAAATAATTCTTTTCACTCTGCAGTGTTTGCACCTTTCAGGCATTTGTATACTTATGTCTCCATGTTTAAGAGCCCTGGCCCTACAGGCAAGATTTTCTGGTTTTGCTACAGAAATTCAGTGAAGCAAAACCTGGCAGCTTTGCACAGATCCGTACACGTACAGTACTGTAGGTCTTCTGTAGTGTAACTGTAGGTCATGCCTTGTACAATATCATAGCTTTCACAGTAACTTTCATTGCTTTTGGCATATTCATGTTCAATATTCTTCACAAACTATTTATCTAACCTACCAAGGAATACTTTGTGCGACAAACTACTTTTTAGGCTGTATTTCTTCCTATAAATATGCCAAATATGCTGCTTGTTTCTTTTTTAAATACTGGCCCTCTATAAAATCATAAAATAAATTATGGTTATCAGTTTCCCTGGATTGTTTTTATTCTCTCTAGAGATAAAACTAAGAGGGGAAGAAGAAAAAGCCTTCTTTTATTCCAGTCAAACATTTCCCCAAATTACATTTAAGCACTCACTTGCAAAAACCCCTGTTTCTGGAAGGAAGCTCCCAGAAAGCGTTGGAGAGCTTCAGAGCCCTACAGCCCATTCATCTCACTATGCATGGATTTCAGTGTCCATTTCCATTTTTCATGACATGCTGGATGTCTGTCATCTCTGGACAAGATGGAACTCTTAAATGTTCACTGGTGTCATGGTGTTACTGTGTGCATGTTTCAGCTGTGATGGGCTAATTACCTACAAAAGCTTTTACAGAGACTGATGGAAAAGAAGGGTCTGACAACTTGTGCAAGGAATGCTTTACCTAGTCATCATGTGGAACTCTCTTTCCTTTTCATGCAGATTAAACTGTTCTTCCCTATGAAAAAAAAAAAAAATTAAAAGTAGTCATCATGTGGAACTCTCTTTCCTTTTCGTTTTTTCATGCAGATGAAACTGTTCTTCCCTATGAAAAAAAAAATAAAATTAAAACTATTCACAAAGGCATATCACGTAGAACAAATCCTTCTCTGATGCCAGATATCCCTTTCTCATACCAGCAATATCCTTTGGCGCTCTTCCTGGATTGCAGAGCACGGCTCTGAGTTGTATTGTTTTCCAGGAACCTGTGAATCTTCTCTTCAACTCTCTGAGATTGCAGTGAGATTCCCAAATCAGCAGATAATTCAGCAGACATGGCGCACCAGGTCTCACAAACTTGTGTGTTGCACCACAAGAGTGCAGAGAGACTGATTTCACTTGTACATGCTGATTTGTGTGCAAGATATTTGAAGATCATTGAACTACATCTCCACCATTTTCAGGTCTGGAATGAACCCAAGTGAACCCAGAGTTGCACCTCTGTGATTTTGGTGGAGCCAGGTTTTACAGAACGAATGCAGCATTTATGGTAATCACCAGTGCATGTTCATGAAAATAAAAACACACAGCAGTCATCTTTCCATTCTACCAGTTCCCATTACTTTCTGATACTTAGCCCAAATTTGTTTTAGTAAAGCTTATGTGGAAGATTATTGTTGTTCAGTGAAGGGCTACAGACACAGATATGAATTTGATTTTAAACTGAATATAAATGCTGAACTCCATAAGGAGCTGTAAGGCAGGGTTTATTGCCTCTCTTCAGATACCTAGTCCCACATTCATCCCATCTATATACATGCAGGCACCAAGATAAAGAGTGCAATTGCTTCCTCCTTACATAGAAATCAAGTCCTCAATACAGTGACTTAAGTTTCATACGAACTGAGTTACACTTGAAGAAATAATTTCTCTCTACTAACTATGTATGTTACCCAGGACAAGTGTGATCCTACCTTAGGTACTTGAATCGTGTTGTTATAGTTGAGCATGATGACTTTGTATCGTAATAAGCAATAAAGATATTTCAAGATATTTCAGAGTAAGCAAAGTGTGCTACCATCAAAATGTCAATCAATCAGTTAATGGTTTATTTAAAAACACAAATGAAGATTAGTATCTATAATGTGGGGATTTTTTGATCACATTTTTTTAAAATATCCAAATCACATCAAGCTTACTGTTTCCTTAAAACACATCATTTGAAGATATTTCGATCAACATATCTCATGTGATCTCATATTTTAAAAGTTTCATCAGTTAACCTTCCTTAACTATGAAAATCCTTCTTATTTCTCAGTATAACAAAGAAATAATTCTCCTAACATGTGACTCACCTTAGCTGTAACTCAGGGTGTATGTAGATTATACTAGATGTCTCTTGAAGTCTATAAACTTGAATATCAACTACCTCAGAAGAGAATTATCCTAAGTTCCTTCAAAATAAAAAAAAAAGAGGAAAATAAACTCACTTGCCCTTTGTCCATTAAAAAAAACCAAAACAACCAGAAACAACAAAAAACCAACCAACCAAACAAAAACAAACCAACAAAACAAAACAAACCCCCAACCAAACCTACGGTAGAAAAAAAGTTTTTGAAGATTCTGATCTTAAGAAAGGCTCTAAACAAAAATCTGCAGATATAAATAGTTCAACAAATGTTGAAATGCTGCGTTTAAGGGTATGCCCCATTTATTTTTAATACAAACACTCCAGTGTTAACACCTCTGGCATACTAAACCAGTTTGCACCCTTTGCAATCTAATGCTTCATCAGGTTTGTATTAAATGTAAGTAAGTGTAGCATTTGACTCCTTAGAAATTGTCAGAATTAATTAAGGTAATCAGTCTAGTCCAGTATCCTGTCTTAAACTGTCTTATTATCATTCTCAAATGAATGTGGAATGTACTCCACCACAGACAGTTGTGGAATAACTTGCCTGTAGAGACAAGATATTCTGAAACATCCAATGTAACAGGGATGTCTTATGCTTTTCAGTAGGACAGTCTATATCCCATTTAAATTGGATAGTACCAGGTGATTTTCTGCCCAGTCCTTTTTTGAGTAATGCTGAGCTATTGCTCTCCACCATGTCTTGTGCCAATAAACTTTGCAGCCTAATTAAGCACCATTTGAAAAGGAATTTCATTCTCTTACTTTTTGTTTTTCGTGCAATGACCACTTGCCCTTCTGTTATTGAAAAAATTAGAAGAAATGGTTGATATAATTTCACTCTAAAGTTTATTTATATACCTTTATCATATTACTTCTCTTTATCATATCTATGTTCCCATTCGGAAGTTCATTATGTCAGTCTTTTCACAGAGTCTGTTTTTCTGTCTATGACCCTGATTATACATTTTGGCTTTTCTGGATTGTGAAAACTCATCTTCATTTTAAATAACTAGTTTTCACTCATGAGTGTCTGAGATTAAATTATCAATTAATTTTATTTGAATTTTTACAAGCAAGGATTAACAAAAATGTTGTCTGCTACTTTGAATAACAGGGATTAGCTAGGCTTCTGTAGAAAATCTATAGCATTCAGGGATTATTTTTTTTTATCAGTAGCATAAATTTAGTAACTGTCACATTTGCAACTTTGACGCTTGATGTAGACCTTTTAGGTAACCATGTCAAATGAGAATTACACCTGCAATGCTGTCTCAGACAGTTGGAGATAAAAATTATTTCTGTGCTGTCTCTTCCAAAGTTCATTAAGTTTTTGAGGTACATCAGATTAGCTTTCATTTTTGAGTACCTAAACATATATAAATCAAGTTTTAAAGTAAATCAAATATTTATTTTTACCAAGTTTATAAATCAATCTCTTACTGTGATTATCACACTTCATTATTCAATTATATAGCCCGAGGCACTTCCAAGGAATGTCCAAAGATTGTCCAAGGAATTCCAAAGCTTTGTTGCTGGTTCCTGCTGCAGGCAGTGTGTGCACACCCACACGTGCATGCTTGGATGCAGTTTTGTGGCACAGATGTACGATTGCGTGATGCAGAAACAACGCTGCTGTGAAACACTGGAGTTCAACCACAGCACATGGACTCTGTGCACCCACCTTTGGGGTGCTCTTTATTCATGACAAATATTTACACCAAGAACTCAAATACTTTCATTTCTTCCTGGACTAAGAGAATTGGCTGTTACTGTGGTTTGAGGCTGGTTGCAACTTTTTGTCTAGTATAAAATTTCCTTTTTCCAAATCAGTGTTGCTCTCATGTTCAAGTTAAATCATACTTTCCGTTTTGTAAATAACAAGAAGAAAATGATAATGAAGTGGGAAATGGGGAAAAAAGTGTTGATCATCCTGTCATTTTCCATGCTGTGGAAGCACACTTTGCTTGGTATACTTAATAACTGTGCTCTTCATCCTGTCCTCCATGGAGCTGCATGGTGCTGCAATTTACTCAGAGAGATGAGGACCCTGGAGGCCTCATAGCTTTACAAAGGACATCCTCACCTAGTTGAAAACATGGTTATGGCTTTCCTGGGGGCATATACAGGTAAGAGCTAGGAATCTGAATTTCTTGCTATGAATGGTCTGACTTGCAGCACGTAGGCATTTTGGCAATGGGAAAGCCTGTACTACCACTTGCATGTGTTCAGCTACAACTTCAACCCTTAACATTTTACTGGTGCTCTGGTTCAACATGGTTGACGCATGAATGTGGGCTTTTTCTCCTTTAGTATGGGAAAATGTCAACTGTGGGTCAGAGTTTTGGCAAATACACTTTACTTCTTACTTCTTGGGATTTTTCTCAGGAAGAGATGCACCTGGAGCTATAGCTCTGCAAGAGGGTACAACACCTTCTTACTGGGACCTTCATGTGTGGAGGAGAAGTGTGGAAAGGCTTAAGAGAACTTCCATCACTATGGTATGATTGGATTGTCCGTAAACTGCAGGGGCACACTGTAATTAGGCTGGAAAGGGTTTAAATTGCTTCATCCAGACTCCTTTTTATATCTATTTTCTTTGCCTCCACCCGCCTTTTTCTGGGGTTTGTTTTTCTTGTTTCTTATGGCTAACTTTCCCACTCTGTGTTGGATTTCAGCCAAAGCATGTTTTTATAGGCTGGATAGAACTTTTCCCATATTACAGACTGGCACCTAGTGGGTGCACGTTAGTTGCCATCCTAGGAGCACACAGGAAGCTTGGTTACAGAGGGGGTGTAAGTTTATTGGAAATTCTTTATTACAATCATATAGTTGATGTTCATAAGAAGCTAATTGAGGTAGTTATAGCTAATGATGTTTCCTGTCCCTCATAAACATTTTGCCTCCCTTTATGTATAATGACTGTGTTTTTAATTTTTCTTTTAAATTGCTTTCTGACAGTTTCTGGTGATCAACTTTTATTTCATTTAATTATTTCAAAATTACAGCTGCCCATTTATTTCATCACCTTATGGCTTTTGTTGCTGAAGCCGGTATTATAATGTTCCAGAAACCTCCTATTATAGGTTATATCACCTCCTATAAATATGCTTTTAAAATCTTGGCTTTCTGATGGCCTTTTGGAAGGCCTTTCCTAAGGCCTCTCTTATTTCTACCAAAACTGAATCTGTCACCTTGGCTTGCTGGGTTCCTCTTGACTTTTAATGAGCTTGAGCTTTTGTCCTATTGCTAAAACCCCAAAGTGAAGTGCAAGTGAACTGCTTTGCATTCAGTCACCATCCTTTGACCCTTTGGATTTAGGCAACGCTATGACAAGTTAAAATTTCCAAACAGCACAGCTCATGAGGTCATCAGCACACACAAAACTGTCTACTGTGTCAAAGTGTTCTACATATACAGGAATATCAGTAAAAGCATTCTGTCTTATGCTGTTCCTCCACTGTGGAAGGTTATCCACTTAGGAGACATTTCAAAAAGTTTCAAAAATACTTTGACATCTTCTGTCATTTATTGATGTTTCTGTTCTCGCCCCTGGTTTTCTGTCCCAGGTTAAAAGAAGACATGAAGAAAAGCAATGAAACAAGATGCATGGGTTGGACACATGAAAGCCATTGTATGCACTTTCTTTTACCAAAGTTGATAGCATGATAACTTTCAAAATTTCCAAATTTTCAGTAGATTTTTCCATTGTCTACACACTGGGATTTTTTTTTTTTAATGCTGCTATAAAAGATACAGATACAAAATTCTCCCAGTGATATCATTTTTGTGAGGAACTAAATTGTGTGAGCAATAAGCTGCAATGTTTACAACTCCGATTTGCACAACTTGATGTACATTTATAACTAGCAGGTTCTGTAAGAATTCTGCTTTTGTTTTCCATAGCACTTAGTTTTATGTCACTAAGATCATTAACTTTATAACATGAATTCCATATGTTGAAAATGTTGGCAGAAAACACAGTACCTTAAATCTGATAGAAAAAATGTGATACAGTTAATCCAGAGACGACTTTTACTTTCATCTTCTACACAGAGGAAAAGTCCAATAGCACTCAAGTGATTTTGCCAGACCCCATTTTTATTGCTATTCATACTGTAGTTCCAGGGAACTAGTACATATTTCTAGGAAGTACTCATTACCAGTTTCAATGAAACTTTTTTTTTTTTAAAACCTCAAAGGATATGGGTATTGATTCCATAAAGAAAAAAAAGCACCAGGATAACAGATACAATTAATGTACTGTTTCTGACAGCTGATAATGCGTATGATAGTGAACAGCTTTAAGCCACAACAGCATCCTTCATCGTCCAAATGACTTTGTGGTCCTAAGTAGTGCTTTGTCTAAAGAAAGTTTTTGACTTTTTCCCAGGTGTACATCTTAATGATGGAAACTGTTGGTACTTCTTACTCCTACCATTTATGTGGAAGAGCTGGTAAAAAATTTGCCTTCTTTGCATCTTGGATATTGCTTGTGACTTGAGCTTTATGTGCATGGATTCATACACTGCTAGTATTATTGGTGTCTTATATCAGGGGAAAGGGCTTTCAAGTATTCTCCTGTGAAAGTCAGCATGTAGAAGGTTATACTGAGGAAAATATCTGCTACAATGTCCAGATACTGTAGTCTGACTCACTGATGAACTCGTTGCCTCCTTTTTCAGATCCTTGGGGTGGGAAGTAGACAAACTTCCATAGACCTTCTGCCAGTGAAGGGCTTACTGAACACTGTCCAAGGTAATGTTTGGTCTGTTCTGAGCTATAAAGATGTTCCTGCCTTCACCATGGTCGCTTATCTCCTTTTCTCCTTTGCCTACATATAAAATAGAGCTTTCCACAAACATGCAGGAGATAGAGCTGTACAGAAGACTGCACATGATTTCTGCTTCTGGTCTGGGCTAAGAGGTCAGATGCCTACATTTTTTCTTGACTTTTTAAAAAAGCTATTTTTCTTCCATATTTCTATTTGTTTCTAGACAGACCAACTTTATACTGTACCAATAATTCAAACAGCACAGGTTTTGAAAAACTGGAAAGCTTTGCATGATATTAGGTCCATCTGTAAGTGGAAAATACACTGGTTTGGACTTTTTCAATGAATCACTCTTCTTAAGTAAAAAGGCAAAAAAATGTGCAAAGCGCAGATTTTGAGGTTTCTGAAACTCACTGTGAAAATTTTGCACAGCCCTGTGTAATAGTAACTTTAACTTGACACAGCCCAGTTGTTCTGGTTCTTTATTTCAGGCTTCTTTATTACATGCACCTGTTTCAACTAACTCGTAGCTGTTTCTGAAACTCCTGATTGGCCTGCAGCCAGGAAGCACTGTGTGTTCCCACAGTTAATATGATCTAGGTCTTTAGAGGGTTCATGGGGATGTGTGTAATATGAAAGTCCAGACAGATAAAAGCTTTCCCCTTACTTCTGCTCAACAATAGCGTTGCCTGTTTAATTCTTCTGGTCTCACTACCAAAAATTTGGGAGAAGAGGTTGTTCTTTTAAAATGTCTCCTGCATAGGCTGCACTTCAAGTTCACAACGAGTTCAAGGGAGTTTTGCACGGTTTTGGATTTCATTACGACCAGTTCATGCAACTCTGGACTAATCCTGTCTGTCCAGTTCCATAGTAAAAAATGTGGGCCTCTAATGACATCAACAAATAAAAATAACCAGCTAATTTAACAATAAGTACATTATGCAGTTGAATGTAAATGTAGAGATGCATTTTCTGTATATACTTTCATGTTGGTTCTGGGTAAGATTAGGTAAAGTAAAGCTTTTAGTAAGAAAATATGATATGGTCACCTTATTTCTGGAAAAATGAGCCTTTGTGCGAGAGTGCTCTGGGGCTGTAAAGTGAGCAATATGGTAACAAGCTCTCTGGAGAAGGGTTTGCCCATTGAGTTCCAAGGGACTCATTGTCCACAACTGATTACCATATTTTTGTTTGCAATAACCACGTGCAAAAATTTGCCTCCTTCTCTAGTAGCAACCCACAATTTCAGTATCTCTTAAAAATCTAAAAAGGGGAAAAACCTGCGTTAAATTAATTATTAAACTTCCTTCACTCAATTTAATTTTTAACAGAAAAACATTAAGAATCTTTTTTTCACCACCTCCTAGTACTATTTTTTTTCCAAAGGGCACAAAGGACATATACTTTCATGTGTCTCAGGAATATTTTTCAGAAAACTCATCCCATTAGAAAGTAGCTGTGCACAATTTACATGATTATTTAGAGGATTTGTTCTTTGATATCTGTGGAGATATCAATCAAGAGGAGCAGACAGACTTTTACTGCAGGCATGAAGGGAAGCACTTAAGAGGGTATCTTTCCATTCTGCAGCACTGTGGTTGCATGAAAGCAAAATGTGATACTTGGTGAGATCAGAAGATCAGAACCTGAATCAATAATACTGCAGTTGTTTTGTGGAGGGTCAGTTTAAAGAAGCAGCAGCACAATGTGATTTAATGAAGTTAAAGGAGAAACACTGCATTGTAGTTATGAGAAGAGTTTATTTTAATGTTACTAAACATACTTTAGTAATCATTTGGAAGAAAACAGATAGATTCCCTCTAAGCGTAAATGCCAACAAATGCTATAAAGCACTTAGGAAAAGAAATAAATTTCTCTGAAGCCTGTAAAATAAATTTGCTTACTGAATTCTACAAGGAATGGGGAATACACACAACCATAAAAAAGCGGGGGTGGGCAGACGAAGAGAGTAGAAATTTCTCGAAGTGAAATTCAATTTTATTTTTGCATTAAAAGACTTATTGTCTAACTCCTTGACCAGTTCCATGCAGAAATCAGGCTAGTGGTAAAGGAAAGAGCTTCATTTTGAACTGCACAAGCAACCGACAGATATGTCTGCCCATAAGGCTGGAAACTCCTCATTCATTCGAGGTACAAACAGCCTTTGACAGAAGAAGCCAGGTGCCTCCTCCAGCAGCTGTAGGTTACCTTCTGCTAGCTGAGATGGTGGAACAGAGTTAGCTTTGCTTCCTGTTCTTTACAGTATTTTAAATCGGAGGGTGAATTTTATATTAAGACTCTGAGAAGTGGAGTGACTGCCCCATCCCTGGAAGTGTTCAGTGCCAGGCTGGATGGGGCTTTGAGCAACCTGCTCTAGTGGGAGGTGTCCCTGCCCATGGCAGGGGGGTTGGAACTAGATGATCTTTAAGGTCCCTTCCAACCCAAACCATTCTATGATTCTATGACTGGTGTCCCATTTTGCCAGCTCTGGCTGCAGACGACCAATAACAAACAGCTTCAGGGCAGTGCATCTTTTCGGTGAGTCACTGCTGTTAGAGGATTGGTTAGACCAGCCAAACCAGCCAGAGGACTTCTACTGGTGGTCAGTGGTTTCTGCCCAAGATTTGCTGAGATTCTGGGACCTTAACCTCTGTTTCAGTCTGCGAGCAGGAATGTGTGCAGAGGACAGAATTTTCGGCCCCATCCCTCCCAGCTTTCTACCCATGTGATCATTTCTCATTTTGTTACTTTCTGCTATACCTAGGTGAACTAATCTCTCCTCCCACAGACTCCATGTCCATTTAGTTCCAGTATTTCCCCACTGTTCCCCATTCTTTTTTTTTTTTTTTTCCCAAGCCATTTTCATTTTTTCCCCAACCAGAGCTTCTTTGATCGACACATCCTGATTCTTATATGGTGTTGAGGATCTTGTGACACTTCCGGCTCATATTTTTCTCACTTTGCCTCTGAGTCCCCCTGTCCCCATGGACCTTTGCATTTACCTCAGTGTTGTCATCTCCCCTCTATCCTTGTCACACCTTTCACACAGTCAGTCCCAGAACTTCTTAAAACCATCTTCTATATTTAGATCTCATTTTTTATCAATGTCTTATCTGATTACTAGGTCTGAATAACCACATTTCTTTTCCCAGCTTCCAAATCTAATCTCTACTCAACCACCCTGTTTTCACCAACAATGACACCTCTTCCCATCTGTTTCTGCACCTTCTTTTGCAAGATCCTTTCCCTCATCTAAATTTTAAATATTCTTCTACTTACACATTGTTTGGGCATCAGCAAAGGAGTCTTTTTGCTTTTGTCCTTAATGTCCGGAAATAGCCAAATTTCCCCATTTCAGGGAAACCAGATTCATCCTTGAGATCCTGAAGACTAGATATTCTGACAGTCTTCTTGGATCTTTCAGGCACAGAAACAGTGAAGGAATAAGATTATTGCTCCAAGGGCCCAAAATGTACACAATCCACTCAATACTAGCAGCTGTGGGAAGACGAAACATGATTATTTTATCTGTTGAATTCTGGCTGTATCTAAAAGGCAAGTGTAAACTAACGTTTTTTTTCTCCCACAAGATTGCATTTTGGATGTGTCCAGGTTTTAGTCATTTGTTTCAATCCACAGCTATTTCAGATCTCCCCAAACTGAAAATAATTTTTTTTTTTTTTACCTTGAAATACTGTATCTTTCTATATTTTCAGTAGGAGTTTATATGCCAGTGTGCCTTGGCAGCCAAGGGGGCAAACTGCATCCTTGGGTGCATCAAACATAGCATAACCAGCTGGTCAAAAGAGGTGGTTATCCTGCTGTATTCAGTGTTGATGTGGCCTCATCTTGAGTGCTGTGTGCAGTTCAGGGCCCCACAGTTTAAGAAGGATGTTCAGGACCTTGAATTCATCCACAAGGGCAACAAAACTGGTGAAAGGCCTGGAAGGAATGTCCTGTGAGGAGTGGCTCAGGGTTATGGGTTTGTCCAGTTTGGAGAGTGGGTTGAGGAGTGACCTCATTGTTCTCTACAGCTTCCTGAGGAGGGGAAGTGGAGAGCGAGATACTGATCCCTTCTCCCTGGGATCCAGTGATAGGATACGTGGGAATGTTCAAAATTGCACAAAAGGATCATTTAGCCAAAAGCTAAATAGCATTTAGCCAAAAGCTACTGGGCGTGGTTACCTCAGTGCTTACACAAAACTGCATGTCTCCAAAAAAAGTCACAGTGCTGAATCTGGTGCCTAAATATTTCTCCCTATTCCCACATTACTGGTATATCTGGACCAGTTATGGTCCAGAGTTAAGGACTCAGAATTAAGAATCAATAAAGGATTAAGAATTAATATACTTTCCATCCATATGAAGAGCTATGCACTATTGTTGTTTCCTTTTCTTTCAGGTGATTTTTAGCCTGTGTGATTTGAGATCAAGATGTTACACACATTCAACACCTGGAACAGGTAAATTGAGATGACTAGATTGAAAACTATAGAAAATAATATTTACATAAAGTGAAAAGTGTTTCCAGCAATAACAGGGCATCAGAATTAGAAAAAGACATTTTTTTGTTACAGTTTCATCTTACAATTTCATCTTTTTGTTGAAATTTCAGGTGATTGTTTGCCTTACGATAACGATGAGATACTGTCAGGTTTTAAACTGTGAAGAAAAGGGGTTTTGTGAACACAATGATAAATAATAAATTGCAAAACTCTATTCCAAAGGACTTGAAGTATAAAATGATTGGTGGACTAGCATTAATAGCAATTTGTATTGAGAAAGTGCTGTTTCAGAAAACTGGGCAAATGGTTCACATACTAAATCTCTAGTGATCTATCAGCATAGGCTGTGATTCAATCAAGTATTAGGTTTTCAGTTTTCCCATATTCCCTTCATTGTCTCTGGCCTCTCCATTTTCCTGTGGTCATTTGTCTCTCCCCTTCCCATTTCCAGTAAACCCGAGAAAGTAGCAAAATTTGCTTGTAACTCAGCGTTATTCAAGTTACCTAAGGCTGGAAGATCCTGTGCAAAATAATATAGTACTAATCACTCCAGTATAAGCAATATGGCTGCAAATTAAGTTTCATAATAATATAAAAAAAAAAAAAAAAAGTAACAATGCTCTTTTTGGAGAAGTAAACCATTGTTAAGGCCTTTAAGTCCGAATGCTTCCAGAAGAGCTGGTGGTGCCCTAGTAGGCAGTGTATGGGCACAATATGCAATGTCTGTTTGACACTTATACAAAAATGGAAAAAAAAATTGGGTGGATATGGTGAAAAATTGAAATAGAAAGAGCTTAGGGAATAGAATATAACATACTGCTGAATAGATTACTACTCTGTGAATTTACTTAATGCTAGATGACCAAAAAGGGGTGCTGTCTGTTGTAAACTATGTCCATGGTTCCAGTTGCTGCTTCTATGTGGGGTGGTGGGATGGTGATTTGGGGTTGGGTTTTTGATCAGGTTTTTTTATACATGGGTGGTTTGGGGTATTTTATCCAATAACAGTTTAAAGTAAAATAAAACGTAAACATTTTTATTAAAAGGAACTAGAGAACAGAGGACTTCCCTTAAATTTTGCTTCCCCAAAAAAAGAGTGTTCTAGAGTCAATTGCTTTCCTACTTGCTCCCTTTTCAACCCCATGACTTGTACATTCCTGGGAGTATAAACCAGCTTTAGTAGAGAAGGATGCTCTCACACAAAATCCTGTTAGTTCAGATTCTCAGGGAATCTGTTCAAACACCCCCGGCTGCAGATCTTTCCTCTCAGACAGTTATTTGAACCACTGCAATATTACATATATATTCATTCCTTCATGTATTTTTAAGATTCTCTTTACATATCCCAGCTGGAAAATGTTGGCCAAATGCAGTCTCAGAATAAACTCCTGTCTTCTAGGGTGATAGGAAAGGCTTGAAACACACTCTTCAATGCCTTTCTCAGTCCTAGCTGGCTTTTGTGAACACCTTGTCCATCTATGGACAATAGTCTAGACCCTAGATTCTAGGATGCCTAATTCACTGATCTGATTTCCCTTCTGGTTACTGGGTGGCTAAGTTCTGTGCACACAGTATTCAGAATCTCTTTTTGGGTCACAGCTGTAATTCCATACAAGAAAAAAAAATAATAAACACAGCTTCTACAGATTCTGAGTCTATAAACAATTACACCTTCTCTTTATACAGCTCAGCTTTCCCTTGCACTAGTAACAGTTCACAAAAACTGTGCAATTAAGCCTTCCTCTTGCCTACTTCTAAACAATCAATTCACATAAGCTTTTGGGTTTTTTTCAACTAGAAAAATACCATGTGTAAGTTTTGTTAAGAGCAGCAAGGTGCACTGGCCCTTCTGTTTGTGCAAACCTAGAATGTTATGCAGTAGAGAAAATCAGAAACAATACACCTCCTTCTGTCTCCAGCCCTCCGACATGCTCAGAGATCTCCGTGACATGGAGTATACATAATTAATCAACAACCACTCTCTGAGTACACTTTCAGCATGTTTGCCAATGGAAGCCTGCAACCTACTACTAAGCAATTTCTCATGGCAAGGTCAGGGATCAAATAACAGGCAGTTTAAATGATCCAGCAGGCAGATTAGATAAAAAGGGGAAGACTTGCCCCAAAAGGACATGTTACATTTACTCCCTGCATCTTTAGCTTTGTCGATAACACAGCTTCTTATTTTGTGAAGAAAAGGCTAATAGAGACAGTATCATGAAAACTTTGGCAAGATAATCATCTTTAGGGCAAGAGCTCTATCTGAAAAATAATATCATATTTTATTTAAGGGCAATGTACTGACTTTTTATATATCTGGTGTTTTGGTGACATTTTTCATTTCTTTTAAACACATGTAATCTGTTTGCTAACAAAACATAGCCTTAGAAAATGAAAGTTCTGTATCTAAATGTTGTCCATATTAGAAGGGTTATTTAATGAGATTTCAAGTGTGTTTAGTCTAACTTGATGTCATTAACAGCAGCTGGTAGATTGGACTTTTAGTGACCTTCTATGAGTTCCTTCACCAGTCGATCCAGTTACGCCTTTGTCTCAGCTCAAAGTTGGTAGGAGGATGTGCTCCATTCACCACAGCCCATGGAGAGCCCACACTGGAGCAGGAGAACAATATGAGAAGGAAGGAACATAAGAGAGAAACTGCTACATACTGGCCATATCCACCTCGACCCTGAGCCCTCTGACACTCAGGGTGGGTAGAGGAGTCTTGAGTGAAGGACTGATGCTGAGTCATGGAGAGGGGGGAAGGTGAGGTGTTAATTTAATGTTTGTCTTTGTTTCTCACTACCCAAATCCACTGTTGTTGGACCTTGCCACTGTGTGGCTGAGCTTGTGGACAGTTGAGATAGCCCTCTCAGTAAAGGAAGATAAAGATAGCCTTCAGCTCCCTTGGGGGGGGCTGGTGCTTGGGATCCGCTTAGCTGGGAGGAAAAGAGCATTAGAAAGGGAGTCTTGCCATAACAGAGTCCATGCTGGAGGGCAGGCTATGAAATCCTGAGTCAAAACTTTTGACAATTTCTGTAAGGACCATATTTTCTCCATTTGGTTCACATACACAGTCAAGCACTGGCCTGGAGCAATGAAAAGTACTATGTATCAATACATAGGAGAATCAATAGGAACAGTGCCTAGTAAATGTTGCTTAGGGGAAGAAGTATAAAGAAACAGGACAATATACAGTAATAGTATTCCCTTTCTGCAGTTAACGAATTTCCTGAGTCAGAGGACAAGCGAATAAAGCATCTGTCCCCCACAACTTCGTCTAATTATTGCATCCAACTGCACATTTTCCTCCTTGTCTTCCAACAAATTCCCATAATATATCTTAAAAAATGAAAAGAAAAAAGAAAGAAAATCAAAATTAAAACCTTGAATTTATCTTAATTTTCTGGCTACTATTTTATTGTTTGTCTCAGTTCTTTTGCAGAAAATAATAAATAATTTATACCTGTACATTTTCTCTATCACATTTATGATTTTAGAAGCCTGTATCAGTCATCTCTGTTCTAAACTAAGGAAACTGCTCAGTTTAATCTCTACTTAGATAAAAGCTATTCCACGGCTCTGATTATCCTTCCCATTCTTTTCTGTGCTTTTTCTAGTTTCACTATGGCTTTTTTGAGGGCTGTGTCCATAATCGGAAAAATGTCCAGATGAGGGTATGATGTTGATTTATACCAGAGTGTAAGGATGCTTTTGTGGGCTTTTAATATTTTTTTTTTAACATTCAGAATGCATTTCTCTAGCTGCTTAGTATTTAACTATTTTTAAACAGCTGTCTGTAATGACTCCAGTGTCTCTTTCCTGAGTGATAACACATAGTTGAAGTAGTACTTTATTTTTCTCCTTCTATGTTTCTTTCTGCTTATTCAGATTGAATTTCACCTGCTGTTTTATTACCCAGTCATCCCATTACCATGTGATCCAGCTACAATTGTACTTGGTCAGCTTTGACTGCCCTCAACAGTTTAGTGTCGTTGGCGGGCTCTGTCACCTGAGTATTGTCCCACTTTTTGCATCAATCCCAAATATATTGAACACAACACATCACTGAGGGGCCAACTAGTAGCCTTCTCTCTTCTTCTTGCTGTAAAAGCTGATCATGTATTTGCACCAACTGCTTCCAAGTTCCCGAGTGGGTAGATATCTGTCTGATAGAGGTCCAAGTCATGTGAAAGGTCTTTAAACTTTCTCATTACCAGTCTCCTAAAAACTCTGGAGGCTTCTCACCTTTTGTCTGGCAACAGTGACAATCTTGGGAGCATTTTCTATGTCCTTAATCATGCGAATACCATTTTTACCAAGAGCACTGCCTTCACTGGTAGCTCTCAGGCAGGAAATCCCAGAAGGTATTCTGGTGACACGAGAAAGAGTCCCCTTGTGTAGCTTGCCAAAAGTCTAAAGAAGAGAAGAAATCTAAGAATTTTAATGCACATATGTGCACACTTGTGTTTATTTTTAGCTGTTTGGGTTTTTCTCTTCAAAATATATGTCTTATTCTTTTGAGGCAGTAGATTAGTTGGCTGGGGTAACTGTTCCCACACCCCAGAAGGATAGAGTTCACCGTCTTTTCTCTTTGAATGTCTAAAAACAATGGAAAAGCAATGTACCTTAAGTTCTTCACTGGGGACTGCTTTATTCCCTACTGCAGGCAGTACATTAGAAATAGGAGAAAAGGGCATTCAGTGGTGTTTGGACTACATCTAAGCAAATTATAGCCACTTTTTTCAAGATACTGTAGCTTTAGCATATTACTGAAGTCAGAGTCTCTAATTTGTGGAAGCTGGCATGAGTAAGGATCTATCCTAGGACTTGTGGCATTCACCCCTCACAGAATTGGGCCCATAAGTATTAGTGAAAGATTTATTTTTGAACACTTAAAATTAAAGGCCCTGTCTTCCCAGAAAATTATCAGAGTAAACTATATTCTTCCCAGAATATACACATTGCAGATACAGACTTTCCTGAAAGGAAATATTCTACAATAATTATTACCAAAAGCATAATTCTGTGCTTTCTTGGAACAAGAGAGTGCTGGATAGAAACCAAATTGTGTGTTTAGATATTTTACATGCACAGCAAGGCTGACTTTTTTGTTTATTTTAAATACATATATTTTTACAAATGCTGGGCACTAACTTGTGAGAAGGTAAGAACCTTTGCTGACTTTTATAAATTAATGAAATTTGGGACTGCTCAGCAATTTGCAGATTTGGATTCCAGTTATATAGGGTATTACATAGCCAGCTACTGAGCTGAAAAGAGTTGTTTAGCTGAAAGACCGAGCTGAAAGAAA
The DNA here is from genome assembly GCF_001431845.1 of Calidris pugnax. Taxonomy (NCBI): domain Eukaryota; kingdom Metazoa; phylum Chordata; class Aves; order Charadriiformes; family Scolopacidae; genus Calidris; species Calidris pugnax. The sequence continues at coordinate 7,935,420 of NW_015090999.1, read as the reverse complement.
AGACTTGTTTAGAGTATGCCAAAGAGGTAAAATGAGGAGAGGCTTTTGGGAAGAGATTACGGATGGGTATAATTAGATGAAATATCAGGAAAACACTTTCTAATCGTGAGGATTATTAACCTACAGAACAGTGTCTCAAGGGAACCATTTCAGAGGCAAAGGAATCTACTAGCTGAAATACAAGCCTTAGTCTTTTCCTTCCCTATGATTCATATTCCTTACCAGTTCATAATGTGTTTTTTGCAGAAACTGTATGTTCTATTTTAAATACATATAATATATATAAAGAGATAGATATGTATTTATACATACACCTCTGTCTCTCTTCCCCCAGTCCCCCCTGCCTCCTTCAAGAAATACAGCAACTACATCTTCAACTTCTGTTCACTGTGCCTGGGACAAGGTCAATGCTGCTTGGACTTGATCATGCAAACACTTACTCACATGACATCACTTGATCATGCAAACACTTACTCACATGACTTATCTTACTCTTAGACCTACCCCAAATGTTCCATGTTGAAATCATCAGTGTGTATGGAAGTGATGACTTCCATGACAGTGACTATTAGTAGCACTGGGCTCTAATATTGCATTTCATGCTGACAAATTAAGGAATCTGGGGGCTTGGAATTGCAGTCAGCCATACTGTTGCACTGCTAGAACTGTTCTGGTCACGGTTTTGTCGTCTCGCAGCTAGGATCCTCCAACATGACTTCTGCACCTAGTTGAGTCTTAGCAAGTTCCCAATAGATGAGGGACTGAGTTCTAAAGAATAAGAGAGTTTAATAATATAGCTGTGGGCTATTTCTTTCCAGGTAGCCTCAGAGTCAGAGGATGATCCTGGTACTTCTGATTTATTGAGTTAGCCTATAATTTTTAAAATTTATATTGTCAGTTAGATTCCACAGCTTCTGAGTATACAGAATGTTTACTTTACTATCCATTGTCTCAAAAAACATTATGTTTCTTGACAACTGAAGGCAGTACTTGGGAAAAAAGATTGCTCAACTAAAATTCTGTCCCCTTTTTCCATACTAAGTAAATTTTCAGGGTGGAATTTTTTTTATAATGCTGATCAGTTTTCTCATAAGACATTTGAAAAGGTTCAAAACTAAGTTTGTGTTTAATACCAGACCATAAGACTATGCATTACTGCATTAACAAACCTCAAATGAAGTACGTACGACAAAATACAAGATGAATCCTACTATATTAGTTTCATAAGAAATGCAGTGACTTTCATTTTTCCTTTTCCTCTTAGTTATTCCAATTACTTGTTTTTATTTTCAGCATAATTTCTTTTAAATTTTTAGCTAGTTTTCCTTCCATGGGTAGTTCAGGGCCAGTTCCCACCACTGAATTATTGTCAACGTATCTTGACAACTGTCAGTGCATGCACAGATTGTCAAAGCCACATATTAATGATGATTTGTCTCGGAGTGGGGGTTCACAGGAAGGATTTTGTTCATTTTTTTTCCATCTTCTACATAACTTGGAATCTTGTCATTCTCCTCCCTTCTTTTACAGAGGTAAATCCACTCTTCTGTGGTTTTCCCTCCCCTTCTACAAGTTTTGTTTCTACTGTTTTCCCTTTGCCATCACTTATATCCTGAAGACCTAAAAGTGAAAATAAATTCTCATACAGTAGGATTTGTACTTTTTATATTTAGCATTTTAAATTTAAGACAACTAATGTGAGGATCACCTGATAAAGTACAGCTATATACAGGACAAACTAGTTGTCAAGAGCCCATTTATATAATTCTTTAATTTGATTCATTTTATTTTAGAGAAGCTACCTAAAACAGGTCAGATGAATCAAGTCCAAAAAGTTCATTTCATTTTCATACAGTACTTGAATGCCAGATTGAAAATCCTTCTGCTATGCACATGACCTCATTAAATCTTTAACAATAATACAAATTTTCCAATTCTTCCTTCCCTAGTATTTGTCTTGTCTCTGGTGCATGTTCCATCTAATTCAGTAACACATTCTTCAGGTGTGGGTACTGGATCTGGACTGAGTGTTGCAGTAATAGTTGTACCAGAGGTAATATGATCCCCTTACACCTACTTCATGTTTCCCTGCTCATAAATCCCAGAATCATTTTGGATCTTTTTAGTCACAGAATAACAGCACTAGATTAATGGGACTATTTTTTTTTCCTGTCATGGTCCTTTCTTAAATAACAGTGACTGAAATAATTCCTCATCCTTAAAGTGTGGCCTGAGTTGAGTTGTCCATCCTTACATTTCAAAATACATATTATTTCTGCTTAGCTTATCAAATGGTGCAGGTAGATATTTCAGTGAACTGTATTGACATTTACCATTTTGCTGGCGATTTTTTTGTCACCTACAAACTTCGTTAGCAATTGTTTAACTGTTTCTTACAAATTATTATAAAAATATTTAGTGCTATATTTTAGAGAGCCAGTTTCTGTGGGATCTCCTTTAAAAAATTCTCAGTTATGGGCTTTTTTGTTGCACTTACATTTAATTGTGGAAGAAATTATGGGAAAATTTTCCTTTTCTCAGTGAACTTCTGAGTTTTTGAAACATAGTTGCTTCAGAAACTTCAGCCTGCATAAATTATACAGTAAGTAATTAATGTTAATAGAACAATTAACATAAGAATCTTCTGTATTTGATATGCCAGTTTTATCTATAAATTGGCATATAAAATGTAGATCTGAATAACAAAAGCATACAGTATACTCATTTTCAGGGCTTGATTACGTTAGCTCACTGTGGGTGCATGATTTAGACTGTCTGGATCTCAAGTAACTTCTCTACAGAATCTTCAATAGTAAAAACAGACTAAAAATATGTAGCACTTTAAGAACAGTCATGCCAACCTACAGTTGTTCATAATGGGGACAAGTGTCACGGCAACTAAGCAGACTCATCTTGGGAAAACTGAGACGGTCCAAAAATATTTTTCAACATACCCTAAGGCCCTGTCGCTAGCTATTTTGTTTGCAAAAATACTAGCAATTTCTTGACATAGTTGTATTTTCCCATACAATTATGCTGACTGTGTAGCATTCTGTTGCAGATAATATGAGATAAAATATATTATTACGGTTATAGTTGTTGTTATTGTTGCTGTTATTATTAATATTATTATTAAGCAGGTAAATATAACTCTAAAATTATAGATATAAAAATGACATGCTGAGGAAAACATTATTTTTTATATATAATTGCAATTAAAAGAAGAGCTGCACTTCAAACTTCATAGACATTGCTAGCCATAATGATTGGCAAAATAGCTATAGTGTTATTGATCCACTTACTGCTGCAGATACAAACTTGTGTCTGAATTTTGATTTCAAAATCTGGCCCCTTTCTTCATTCCTTGGATGATTTCTCTCTGTTCTCTTCCTCTAAATATGTAGACGTATTACATACTGCATACCAGAACTTCTATAATATGCACATTCCTCTTAAGTGAATGTTACATTTCTGCAACTGTATCCCAAAACAAATTTATCCTTTTTTTTTTGTACTTTTATTTGATGCCAAGTTTGATATAGATACTTTGTATGAAACATTCAAAAAAATAAAATGACCCATTTTAGTGTTCATAACATAATTCTCCAAGAATGCAAATAAAACAACACAGAAAACAGGTCCTGCAAACAGAACATTAGAAAATATAACCTCTTGCTGGAAGCCCATATGAATGATTCATTTGCAACCTCATAGGGATTTTCACAATACAACTACCATAGTTTTAGTTTAAACTTTAAGTAAGTAAGAAAAGGTAGAGATGTCAAACTTGACTACAAAAGATCTGTTCTTCATGGAGAAAAAATCATTCACATTTACTATCTCCCTTCTCAAAAGAGGAAGAAAATAAAGAAAAAAAGTCCCCTCCTCCCCTGCCCCCCTTCCCCCCTCAAAAAAAAAGCCTTGTGAGAAGTCCAAGGCAGAATGCCAAAGACAGCATTCAAAATTAGAGTTAGTTAAAATGAGAGGGACAGGATTTGTGCAAGTAGAGACTTAGCAGCATGACAGGTCACCCTACAGGCACATGTGCTGCTTTTTTTTTTTTTTTTTTCCTCCTAAATATAGAAAAGAAATAAGGAAAGAAATTATGGTTTTGTGGGTTGAGTATTGACCTGGGTTTGGTTCCTGTTCTGCTTCCAGTCTTACTTTGAAGAAATCACTGAGGGTCAAACCACATTTGATGTTAATGCAGCACAGTCAATAAAGTCATGCTGCTTTAATCCTTCTGAAAATCCTGTCGGTAATATTTCTGTGCCTCAGTTCCTTACTTGTGACATTATAGCTAATACTATTTCCTTTCTCCTGCCCTTTGTCAATCTTGCCTATTTACACAAAAAAAGCCCTGTGTATACTTAATTGTTTTCGCAAATGCCTGTTAACACAGAAGGAGCTCTGGGCACTCTCTTGCCTGCACCGTAAAGCAAAGGAGTGTGCTCAAGGAAACAGGACAGTTTATGCTCCAATTTCTAATGTTGCTAGAAAGCTGTTCTTTCTGTGCTTTTGCTGTCGCTGGCAGTATGCAGGAATACACTACAGCTTCACTGTCAGTTGAGCTGATGCAGCCTAAATCCAAAAAGGCATGGAAGCTTTGTAGGTATTTTTTTTCCTTCCTGTATGCCATGGTCTGGGTTGGGCATCTAATTGATCGGTACAGTCATGATTTGCAATTCTGAGGTTACCTCTATGGTTTGAGGTACCTTGCTCCCTCCTTGGCCTCTGTAGAGCCAGATTTGGGTTTATAGATAACCGCTGTGCAGTTCTGGAACCTATATTTCTTCAGTTACATTGTGATTCAGCATCCAGGGATTTTGTCATTGCTTTTCTTCACTGAAGTACTGACGGGTGATGCACGAACCAAACGATTTAGAGTGGAATTTCCACCCTATCTTAGTACTTCAAGTTTCTGGAATTCTGAGTGGATACACCAAGGGAACAGTCTTGTTACAATTTTTCTAATTTTCTTTTTTTTTTTTCCTGTGGTTAGGAAGTAGATATGCAAAGGCAATGGAAATGAGATGGAGTTTTATTCAGAGAGTTTCATTAGTGTACCTCATCTCACTTCCAGGAGAATAAATATCACTCTTACTAGGCAGAAATGATGAAGACTAAAAGTGTAGAAATGTATTCAGAGTACACACACAGGACCTGAATATTCTTCCTTAGCTAAAATTCTTTGTGTTTTTTCTCAAACGCAGAGGAAAGAGACTGTTTTCTTCAGATCTAATTGCATTAGATATCAGAAAATTTTCTCTTCTAAAAAGTAAAGATTTCACAGTAGCTGATCTAGGGTGATTTTTTTCTTTGTTTGCCTGTTTGTTTTAATGTGATGACTTAGAAGTCCCTCACCTAGAGAAGGAACAGTGATACTTAAACTTAGTCTTCTACAAGTGACAAATAAACATATGGAGTAAAGCAGATCTCTGTTCATTAGAAAAACTATAGACTGTACTGCTCCACAGTAGTCAGCTGTGCCAGTAATTTTGACATTCCTTTGCAAATTAGCTAGGCTTTGTGAGTACAGGTCTACTTTACTGCACAGGGGGGCTTTCAGCTCTTGGAATCTGGCAGGGGTTCAAGATCAAAGTGTTGCTTTGAACCCACTTGTTAGCCATGCAAAATAAACACAATTCACCTTGCAATAAAAAGCATCAGTGAGGAAAAAAAAAAAAGAAAAGAACATTTTTAAAACCCTTCAAATGCAAATTCAATACTTACACTATTGCTACTAAATTAGAACAAGGAGAAAAAAATATTAAAATGTTGTAAAAAATTATCAATAAGTAAAAGCTTTCTGTAAACAGGGAAAATTCACTATTTTATTTTTTTTTTCCATGATCACAATTGCAGACAATGCTTTAAAGCGTAGAGAGCATCCTGATGTTGCCATAAAAAGTTCCCTGGCTAATTATTTGCCAGTACAACTGTTCACTTCCTGTGGTGGATTTATGCTAAATCCTGTTATTAGTCTTGCTCTGCAATTGCCATTGTCTGTGACTGGAAGCAAGGCTCAAAGGCTACAGTCAGCCTTTTATTACAAAACATGTGAATGGAGATTTGACCCAGTGTTCGACCACTTCCCCTTTTGGTTTTATGTAAGCTGCTGAGCCTTTCCCTATAAATCACTATGTTGAAATGAACTTTTACTCTTTTTCTTCTCATCTTGCAACCCTATAGAGTTTTGGGGTTTGGTTTTGGCTTGGGTTTTTTGTTGTTTTTGGTTTGTTTGTTGGGGTTTTTTTCCCAATAAGGCATCTTCTTTCTTCCTTTATGTTCTTTTCTGTTTTTTCTTTTTTTTAAAAAAAATTTTTTTTTAGAACCCTCTAACTACAAAATACCACCAAGGTCTCCTATATCATGGGAAACATAAAATAAATGCTTAAAATCTTGAGAATAGTGTGAATTCTTTTGTTTAAAAAATAAACAAATTTCCCCCCCCTTATAAGTATACTTTATCTAAAACAATTTAAAAAGTTTACTAACAAGCAAAACCTTAAACTCATTTCTGTACAAATGAAGAACTTCATATCATATTCAAACTGACCATGTATTTCTCTGAAGTATTTTATACTTTATGCATTGAGGCAAAATTTAGCATACTTTTTTATTGGACAATAAAAGCTTGGTAATATAAATACATAGAGACACAGGGATGAAAACTGTCTGTAAGACTGAAATATTTCTGAAACGTTTAGTCATTACAAATGGAGGACCTGGTCCTGCAGTCACTGAACAGAATAGAATTCTCATTAAAGTGATAGAACCAAACACTTGGTACAAGCAAAAGGAGATTTACTTGCCTAATTATGTCCAAGCTAGGTACCTGTTTTTGTTGGCGCTTGAGTCACATACCTGCTGGGTTTTTTTCATTTAGATTTAAATTAAATTATTTAAATTAAAGAAGCCCTTGGAACTAAAACTTATTATTAAAGTATTATTTGTAATTTTTTTACTCTCATACCAATATAAATTGGAATACTTGAACTTAAACTGGTGTGGCTGAAATCCCTTTTTCTCTTGTTAAATTCATTGAGATTTGCCACTGACTGCAAGAAAAGTAAAACCAAACTTGCAAACAAGTGAAACAGAGGTGGATAAAGATAATTCTCAGACCACTTCCTTTCACAATTTCAAAGAAGAAAAAGAAATCTTACAATGATATCTAAAAAACTTTGTACTGATCTGATAACTGGTTGCTAATGAATGATAGTGGAATTTAAAAAAAAAAAAAACCAAAACCTAGTCATAACTGTCCAGTGGAAAACCATTAATAGTTGGCAGCTACAGAAGTTAAAATGGAAAAAGTGGCAGGATACAAGCACCTTCCTTCGACTTATTCCCTCTACCAAGTGTAGAGAGCTCCACATGTGTTGTTTAGAGAAAGTGAGATTGAAGAGTAGCCAAAACAGCTTCTTTTTTTTGGATCCAAAGCCTGAAGTGCCTTGTCCACTGTCGTACTAAAAACATCATCTTTATGAAGGCCGCAAGATGGGCTCATCTATATTTGTTCACCCAGGTGATCATTACATCTGCCTCTAGACAGGAGACTAGCTCATATTCACCCTCCCAACTCAAAACACACTGGGAGCAGAGAGTTCAAACCACTATGGTAGTGTTCATAAGGAGTTTATTAATAGTTGGCTACTACTTGGATTAACAGTTAATTTGTCATGTTAATCCACTTATGCATCCTGTTGAGGCAAATCCTGTCTTCTCTGACCCAAGTCTAAAGAGCTGGGCCGTGCTCAGGAGCATGCCTCAGGCAGCAGGATAGTTTCCTTTCTTTTTTTTTTTTCCTCCAGTATACCACAAAGAAATAGTGACAATGCTGTGGCTATTGCCACCACAATAACATCCCCACATGTTTTTCTGTGGGCAAAGCCCACTTCCCAGCAGAAAGAGGAGCAGGATTTTTCCCTTTGTAGCTTATGATTTTAAGCTGTTCATGTTTTAATATTTTTATTCTTAAAAGACTTTTTTTAATTGTTTCAACTTTGTTAGTAAAGCATCTTTTACAACTAGTTTTTCAGTTATTTGTTAAGAAACAATATCTCAAATAATGAATTATATTGTGTAAACTGCTGATCTAATTTGAGGAGAATGTATTTAAAGAGAATGTTTTACATATGACCTTTCTGAGAAAGTCACAATTTCTTCATGTAATCTGAAGCGCCCATCATAATTTCTATAGACTTTGTTGACATCTCCTGCTGAGTATAGAGCTGATCAGCTTCTGACTTCCTGGGAAAGAGCTCCACTAACAAGTCTGCCCCTATTCCTTCATGTTAGCAAATGTTTCTGCCTTCTGGGCTGAATCCTCCTCCTACTGAGGACAGTGGCAACTTGCTCTGTTGCTGTCAGTGGGATGAGGATCAGCTTGCCTTTGTATATGGGAAGCTCACAAAGAGTCTGCACCTCCTAATTCCCAAGGTAATCTGACAATTTGGTAAATCTGACAAATCTGCTTTGCAACTCTGTCCACAAAATGCAACATTTATTTACACAAGATATTAGTTTGCATATTTTAGGTGAAAAAGGGATGTCAGTCCTTCGTGGAAAGTGAAGATCAGTTCCTAATTAATAATATATGTCCTGTGATTGTAATCGACTTACTAAATGCAGAATGTGCTGAATTTTAGCATGTGCAGACAGTGAGGAAAAGCAACCACTCACAAGTCAATTAATTCTACACAAGTTATTCCTTCCTGGGATTTAGAGTTTTGTTTTGCAAGTTTAATGCGACTATTTACAATGCTATTAAAAACAAAATGAGTCGTGATTTAGTATGAAATTATTTAGAAAATTCATCATGTTTTCACCAGTAACAAGACCACATATAATAAAAGCTATTAAAAATCAACATTTGCCCATAGTTACTACACAGTAGGTATCTCCAAATATTTTGAAAGAAGTGTTGTATAGCACCAAGTGGTAATTGTTGACAAATGTTAGTTTTTATAGGAAACTTGGAAGATGGAATATACAATGGATGTATAGAAGATATATTTATACATTATCATTGTTTATTTTTCCTTGAAAGGAAACGCTATTTTTTAGATTTCTTCTTCCCCACTTACTTCTAATTTCATTGAAGTAGAAAAACCCTATTGCTTGTAGTTCATTTGGCAGGGAGTTCTTTTGGGAGGCATAGTAAAAAAAAACAAAGCTAACAGAAATCTGTAAAGTGTCTAATTTTACTCTGGAAGTTGAAGAGATGAAAAATAATATAGGTTCTCTTGTTGTAACTTATGAGTGAGAAAAAAAGCAATCTGCCAATAACTACTACATAGAAAAGGATAATGGAAACAGTTCTTATTCAGTGAAGAGTGATGTTCAGAATAAGATTGTCTCTTCTAAAGATTAGGTATTTCTCCTGTTGCTGATGCACCCAGATGTGAAAGAGAAAGGTGAAAGTTGCTGCGCTGTCATACACTGTGCAGTTCTCCTACATCCTGCATGGACTACTTGTTTCCATCAGAGGAGAAGAATATCAAATTTAAGTTACCTGTATGGAATGGTGGTCCTGTTAGAAAACCAGGAGCCAATCAGACCAAAAAGCTAGTCTGGCCACTGTTTAGACAATATAATACCATGGAGAACTAGTCCTAAAAACAGGGGCAGGTCCTAGGGCTGTGGGGAACACCTACCTGAAAAAAAAGTCCAAAATACCTCAAGTTAGCACTGGATGCAGGGCTGATTTGCTGCTGAAGTGAATCATCATTACAGTGTTTTTACCTCAAAACAAATCAGATGCCAGAGACAGCAAAGCAAAAAGTTCCCCCTTCTTTTCAGAAAAAATATATATGATTATATCCTTACTGAAACAATGTAATATAAAATTAGTCAGTGAGGAAGATAATGAAACACTTTGCATCAATATTAAAGTCAAATCAGGCGCCAGCTGATAACAACTTAAATTTGAGACTTTGAAAAGGCTAAAGTGATTTCATGTACTTGACAAAATAAGTACTGCTGTAAGATATCCCAATAGAATATTACAATAGAAAGTCCAACAACTAAAAAGAACAACACCTCAAGTATCCATACTTTTTATGGGAACCTTGTCAAAGCAAAAAAACTCATAAAAGCTACAGAAATTTGGAAATATATTTTCCAGAATGTTGGTTGTTGCTGTCTGTAAGAATATTTCCATCCATTAGACAGTTTGCGGTGTTTTTTCCATATCATTTTATCTCCTGCATCTCTTTGTTAGGCTGTGTTGCACCACACTTTACAGTCAAGTCCTTAGTATAGCTTCATGTCTTCTATGATGCTGCAGGTATAAATAATAAAGGTCTCCATCTCTTTGTTCTTTCCTTTTGAGCTTTCAAGTTCATGTTACTTCTAGTATGTTATCCTCCGGGCTGATGGATTTTAGGCTGAAATTTAGGTTACTGAAGTCTAGATACCCTCATCTTGGCATATAGAAGTCTTGGGTTAATGGAAAAAAAAAGATGTGATGTGATTCTTCTCATCCCAAAGCAGATATTTAAAATAGGTCAGATTAATCAAGTCTTAAAACAGCTTATTTCCCTCTACGTACTATAGTACTATAGCATAGGGGAGCCTGGGCAGCTAATTCAGATATACACATGCCAATATTTGCTTCAGTGATGCCACTATTGAGAAAGGAAGTTTGATACACCTTTGAACCATATTTTCAAAAACATAGAGAGTTCAATAGCTTCCTTTGTTTACCCTATTCCATTGAGAACAATGGGAAGTGTTAAAAACGTCTTTGCATCGTAAGATATGTTTACAGTATATATTATGAGCAGGCACGAGTAAGGTCTGCTTGTGTTCCAAGCTGTAAAAAGCCACGTGACAAAGGTAGCACATTGCCAAACCCCAGCTAATACACCCTGGAAAGGTTTCCCAATTTAATTCCCAAGCTGTATGATTTCTGCTAGAGAAAGAAAAAAAAAGAAATAGACTTTATGGACTGGAAAATCAGGATAGGATTTGGTAGTTTCTTTCCATTTCTATTTTGCAACAATGTTCTAGTTCTTAGTAGCTCAATTAGGATACTTACATTGTTTCATAATTGATTTAATGAGGAGGATGATTTAAATGCAATATGTTGAGACAAATAATTAACTACTGTGGTTTTTTTGGAACAATGATTAATGATGCTGTCCTAGATCCAAATGCATGTTCACAATGATGCATTCATAGGGATGTGACAGGTGATAATAAATGTGTTAACATTCAACTATTGTACTCTAGTATGATCCAAGCAGGATTTCCTCTTATTACCTAGTTTACAATAAACTTTACTACAAAGCTGAAATAAGAAAGATTGTTCAGTGATTTGTAGACTGCTGTAATTTTTGCTGTCTTGAAACCCATAATTTTATAAATTCCATTTTCCACCAAAATGAGCTTTGAGCTAATGTACTTTCAGAGAACTAAAAGGAGATTTGCCCTGAAGGTCTTTAGCTGCAGGAATGGCACAATATGCATTTGTTAGGCTAACTTTGAGTGTATTTAGTGCTCCTTGTCACACAACATAGATAATTACTAATACTGTACTCAGTGGAGCCTCTTCCTGTCTTCTGCCTAAAGTCAGTGTTTTCAAGCTTTGCATGGGAGAATTTGAATTACAAGGGAGCCAGTGTGTTATCTTGGTTGGATCAGTGGCTCTCACTTGTCCTGTCTTGAGGAAAAACTCTTAAATTGATTTGAGGAAGACATGGTGATCCAACAAAAGTAAAATCTTCCAAGAAGTCATTGGGAGTTTTCTTGTTTCAGAGCTGCATCAGTAGATCCAGGACAAAGTTTTGAGGCTGATCCATATGGAAGGAGATGGGAGATGAGGGTGGTTGTGTTGGTTAGGAAGGACAGAAAGTATGGAAAATAAAATACAGGTACAGAAATATCTGTTTAATATCCAGTTGCTGTAAACATGGTGATGACTCTGTTGTCTAGTAAGCAATTACATTAATAAATAAAATTTGCAGTTTGTGAAGCTGCAAACTGTTGATAATTTTCCTTAGAATACAAAAGAGGTCAGTTCAAAAATGTTTTTGGTTAATTAGCATGTGATGATTTTTCTGGCTCTGTGTACGTTTGGGTTTCACAATAATATTCTTTTTCCCTTTTCATTTATTAACATATCTACAAACTATTTAATTATATATATTCACAGAAATTTTGTGCATATTTGGGGAGCAGGCTCAGGGCCCAGCTTTTTTAAGAATGCACAGTACCCATGTGACTGCCGTTGAATTGTATAATAATGCCTATATACTTTAAAGACTTGCACTGTAGCCAAAACATGTCTGCTTGCATTCCTCATTTCACTTAAGTGGCTTTTCTTATGAAAAGGTCTTGTTTGTATTCCTGCAGTTGGTAAAAAAGGAGCTGCATGCCAAAAAAAAGCCCCTAAAACACAGTGGAAAAGGTCCCGAAAAGACCACTGCCACCTGTTTTAGTTCAGATATTAAACTAATGTTTAAAATACTTAACAAGCCTCTAGAATTTAATATCACCAGTTCACAGCTCAGGAGCTTGTGATTCTGAGAGGGGAAACCTGTGCATAAGCAGAGGGACTCCAGAAAAGTAACTGCACAGAGTAACGATTTAAAGAACAAACGTGCAAAAGTCACATTTTATGTCTTCATTCAGAAATTCTGTAGAGTCAAACTGAAGCAATATCATCCACCAGAATTTACTCAATTTATTTACTTGCTACCGTAAAAATCCTGGTGCAGATCTTGTTGGATTTCCTCAGGAATGTAGAGTTCAAATATACTGGAGAAGCACAAATGCAGTCTTAAGTAACTTCAGTCAGTTTGCTCAGGATTTTTGAAAGCAACTTTAGTCACTTGATATTTTTCTCTAACTCTAAAACCTGCTGATTTCAGTTTAGCTGTGTTAAATTTTTGCATTCCTCCTCTGAAATCTCACATACACATCACAATCACTGTAAATGTTTTCACATTGAAATTGAAGATGTAAATGAAGTACTGCGGTTGCTGTCTGGTTTTAGTTACAATGTCTGTTTGTTGACATCTCACATGAAGGCCTGCTGTGTCTCTGGCTCTGTCTACTTCATTTCCCCTCTAATTAGGCTTTGCCCTCAATTAAGTTAATGATGCAACTTTTCCTATAGATCATTTGCCCCTTCAATCAATTAGCAGAATATGAAGGGTGCATCCCTATTTGGCTTTGGATTTGCTTGCCTCGGGGCAGACTGTTCAGTTCACAGAAGTACTTAGGCAAAGCAAGCTGTTTGCTCTGAAATATATAACCTGACTAAATTAGGGCTCATGGAAGTATAATTTTGATTTTTTTAAAATAATTTAAAAAAAAAAATCAAAAACAAACAAACAAAAAAAAACCCAAAGACAAACCTAGAAAAACCTTAATTATTTATATGATAATATAGAAATAGCTATAGCAATCTGGAGCACCAGAGAAATTATAGAAATGCAGAAGATGTCGCATGGCAAATATTTTGTTGAGTACCAAGCCATCATGACAAAACCAGCAAGACTAAGCAGTGGCTCCCCACATGCCGGCTCTTCTAGATTCCTGCCTCCCCTATACCCCATCACAGATTCCTGTTATCCTCCCTTTCTTGAGTCCTCGTTGACCTCTTTCCCAAGTGAAACAGCCTAGCTGGCTAAACTTACCCCTGCAGAAAGCTGAACTCCATGTTCCGTGTTACCACCTGCTGCTCCGCTGCGAGCTGGGTTTGTGACCACTTGCAGCCACCAGATTTCCTGATCAATGTCAGTCCACCCCTGGCATGGTGTAAACCCATCTTGTTATCCTAACACATCCATGGGCTCGTTGCTCATACTTGCTGTCCAGTGTACCTCCAAATGCAGCCTGTCTCATGTTTTTCCCTCCATGCTCCCACTTCTCTAAATCCCACCAAAAAATATTTGTCTCGGCCTTGGTTGTCTCCCCCACTCTTTATTTCCATGTTTTCCCACCTCATTTCTCCTCCTTTCTTCTCCCTGTCTTATTTGTCTAAAGCACTACTGTGAAGTCATTGTACATGCTATTCAATCATGCTTACCATTTCTACTATATCTTCTGCCTCATTTCTAAATTTTCTTTTTCCTCTTGAAGAAGCAAAACAAGACCTGCATCCCCTGCTTTGATGTCTACATGCCATATATCAGCTCTCATTTCTTCTTACTCCCAGTCTGTTTGCTTCATAGACTTAGCTTTGGTGATAAAAGAAGGCGTGATTTTTACCTTCAGGTAACTAGCAAGCAGGAGCTGTCCTGAGGTGAGAACAAAAAAGATCAAAGCCTGTTAGTTTTACCACAAGGTAAACTTGCTGAGGTCATCCCTACACCTTGGCCAGGAGCTGACCTCAGCAAGTTTACCTGGTGGTAAAATGACAGAGCTTGCTCTTCACTGTGCTTTTATACAGGAAGCTACTGTGCCTTTTAATTATTTGGGGTAAAAAGTAAGCAAGGGAAGCCCTTCTTCTCTCTCTCGCTTTTTCTTAGCCATGTCTCTTAAACTGCATATGACAGCATTCTCCTCACTCATAAAGAGCTCTTTTATTTATAAATAATCCTCTTTCTAAAACCAGGTAACTCCTTTTTCCTAACTAATCTTAGCTTCTTTTCTCAACTGCTGACCTCCAGTTTGTTTGGATTTATTGTCTGGTTTAGAAGACAAGGCAAGCTCTGGGTGAAGCAGTCTGCCTTGGTCTGTGCTTGTGCACACCTATGCACCTAATCCCCCATATATACAAATGGTCCTTAGGAGAAAAGCAGTGCTTACTTAATAGCCTCCTTTACTTTTAGTACCAGCTAGAAATAGGATGTTAACACTGCCTATTGCCTGCTATAAAATATTTCTCTTTAAAAAGAACTCAAGAACTTGTGGGAATGTGGCATACCTGCACTGAAGAATCTTCCAATATCAAGATCGTAGGGGCCACCAAGGCAGCTCTGGTGAAGCAAACCTGGCAGCAACAAAGCAGGCTCTAACCTTGGGAATGCTGGGGCCCATCCCAACCAGAACTTTATAACACTGAGGAAAATCTTCCTGAGTCTTATTTCACCCCTGTGCTAGGTGTCTGTAATACATATGCTAGCACTAAGCCCAGCAGTGCAGCACTCCAGAGCAGGAAGCATCCTCCACCTGCCTAGCAGCCCTTGGCAGGATGCCCACCAGCTAAAAAGCATCAGGATTTCCACTGGACAGAAATATTTTATACTCTCAGATGGCAGAGTCATGTTTTATGCTTGACTGTATAGCCTTAACATGAAGAAAGAACCTTAGGCTGTATTTCAGAACAATAAATCAAAGACTATCCACACTATCCAGCTTACCTCACACCTCAGTACCCTCCCTGAACATACATGTGTCCATCTTACAAGTCTGAGCGTCGTGTAAATGGCTCATTTTAGCTTTAAATGCTTGAATGACATTCTGAACCTGCAACACCATGTAAGTAGGTAAATCTAAATTATGTCCATTTTATTAAGGGTGGAATTAAAATAGAGCACAGAAGGTAGCCTGTTTGAGGCCACAGGACAGGTTGTTGTCAGCACCAGAATAAGCCCAAAACTTCTTGTTGAATGCCTGTATCCAATGCTCTTTGCAAGTCATCTGTGGGTGCTTTTTCAAATACGTTAACTCTTTAACATGTTCACTGACTTCAGTTTAGAAATATGATAAAACTGGTTTTCTCCTTTTGTTTGTGAAGAGCATTTGAAGCATTCTTGAGGGTCTTTATCTACCTTCTTGGGTAGTTTTACATAACATGATGGCTGATTTCTCTGAACTGATTAGTTGTATTCACTTGCCACTTTTGCAGTGCATATTTCAGTATACTGCTAAGCATACAACGCACGCGCAAAGCTCAGTTTGATATAGCACAACATTCTTCCAGTGGTAAGAGTGTTATCACTCTGTTGGTTTAAATCTAATTTGCATGTCATGAGACCAGCAAAGGAAGTCAATGTTTTACCATATTTTGAATCAACAGATAGCCAACATCTTTTTCCGGATGAATGAGATCATTTGTTTATTTAATATACATAGTTAAACGAGGTCATTTTTATAAAGCAAGGGTATCTTAAAATGATACCAAACATGTAGTATCATAGTTTGTGTTATAGCCTTACAAAGAATGACAAGGACGTGTTCTTAACTCAAATATGCTGTCGTTTGTAAGTCACAGATTTCCTAAGGAAAGCTGAATAAAAAGCAGGACAGTGTAAAACTAGATGTCTTGAATCAGCAGTTCAAGGGGAACTAGAGAAAAAACACAACAGTGAGATTGGAAGTATCATACAACTTATATTTTATATACCATGTCCTTAGAAATGCAACACTTTAATGAACAGACATTTACCAGTTCAGCCACCAGTTGTCTTAGTAAATTTGTTAAACAGTAAAGATAAGACAATCACAGAAACTTCTAAAACTTTAAAGCAATGGAGTCAGAATGACAAAGGATAGGGTTCGTGTCAACCAAAATAACCTATAAAGTCTGAGTTGGGTTTTCTTAGGCTCCCTATGTCTACAAAGGGGAATGATAGATGTCTTCAAAGGGTGGAACACCCCTTCTTAACACCAATGACTTAGACTGATGGAAAGAATTGCCCACTGGAGGTAGCTATTTTTCTCAATTCACTATTGAGGGCACCACAATGACTCGACCTAGATCCTTCTTTCCACATGCCTTTCAGCAGCAGAAGTTCAGCTCTGATCCTGCAAGCACTAAATACACACAT
Organism: Calidris pugnax; assembly: GCF_001431845.1. Classification (NCBI taxonomy): domain Eukaryota; kingdom Metazoa; phylum Chordata; class Aves; order Charadriiformes; family Scolopacidae; genus Calidris; species Calidris pugnax. The sequence goes on along the minus strand of NW_015090999.1, from coordinate 7,918,690 downwards.
AAATTTAAGCACCTGGCTTGTCCAGACAATGTGGAGGATCTTCTCAGAGCATTTACAGTCAAACATGCATGACTGATTGCAAATCTAGAGACTAAAATATCCCTTCTTCAACATGTTCTGAATGCCCAGGCTTCCACACCTGTCTAGAAACTCAAATGTACCTGGGATTTTCCAATATTATGATGTGAAGTCTACCTGGAAAATAATATATGATAAGTGGTTGCCTGGACCTGATCTTTTTAATTTCTAGTAACATAGAAACCTTTGGAATGAGTAAAGATTGTATGAGATAATTTGACAACTGGATTATTTTTTTATCTTATCTACTCTGGAAAAGCAACAGCAAATTTGAGTTCTCACAAGTAGACAAGTACACCTTTTCCAGCAAATTTTGCTCACAATATGGTACAGCATCTTCAGAAAGCAAAATATATGGTCACAATGGGAAGGATCAACAATAAACCTTTACATTAGTTATATTGTGTAAAAAGATAAAACCAGTCAGTAACACCATGAGTGTTCGACCAGGTAGACAACAGTCAACTCAGCTTCCCACCTGATTTTATCTGATCTCATGACCTAGGAAAATATGTCCTAGTGACAGAGCACATACTTCTTAATGGAGAAAATTTTATTGATTATGCTTGGTGACATTTTGTGTCATTGCAGTGTACTGGTTTTAACTTACATCAAGAAATCGAAAATCTATGTCGTGTTACAGCTATCAGATGTAAATGGCAAGAAGTCTCCACTACTGAAATTGGATGAGAAGGTATGCTGAAGTCTTTTAAAAAAATCCCATTTCAGCCAGTTTCTCAATATCTTCATCTTCTGAATGTTTCCTTCCTTTGCCAAAAAGGAAACAGAAAGAAGAGTGGGAGGGTATTTGTAAAGAAAAGAAATTGGATTAAGAGTGAAAACCTCCAGCATGTGTCTTTGCCTGTATTAAAGTTCTGATGAGTAGAAGGACACAATAAAGTGCCTTTCGTTCTTTAAAATAACCAAATGATCTGACATTAAAAATAAAGAAATAAATAGATAGATAGATAGATAGATAGATAGATAGATAGATAGCAGGAATCTGTTTTCATTAATTGGAATTTGAAAATTTTATTAATTCAAATCAATTTAACACATTTGATGGGTAAGGAATGCGACAGCTGATCACTCGTCCTGGGACAAAGGTACTGAGGTTGACATACCTTGCCTTCTCCTGAGCTGTTCACTCATCGGTGTAAAGGGTGAAGTCTTTTCTAAACTGTTGTGTTTTCTTTCCCTCAAAAGTCATAAGATTCCTGTAAGTTTTCCCATTTGCTTTCCTACCGAAGAGGACAGACATATTTTCTCTGTCGTCTAGACAAGCCAGAGTTCTCTACCTGCTTTTTTTTTTTCCTAACATGTCAAAAGGTGCTCATGAAAAAAAAAAAAAAAAACACTTTCCTGTGGAACAAGGAGCTGGAAGAAAGATAAGAAGTTTTTGAAAACTGAGCTGCAACATATTTGAGGTGGATGTGGACAGGATATTTTTGCTTTCTTCATCTCCTGTCTCTTGATCTATGAAGAAGTAATCCTTCACCTGTCACTGAGGTAAATGCAACAGCCCCACGGTAAGATGAAGTCAGTGGTCATGAGGACTCCACAGTTGTAGACTGTAAGTGGGGATGGATGAATTTTTACAGATTCCAGACCCAGAGACATCTTCTGCGATGTCTGGACATAGGACACTGAATACTGAATACTGAACACCAGAATCACCAATGAAGAAGGCTATCATTGTGCTTTTTGCTGCCTTACGCTGCACCACACGTCAGAAAACCTAGAACTTCTCAATGACATCCTTCACCTTCCCCAGGTATACTGTCCTGAGAAAAATGTAGCAGTAGGTGACAGAGTGTATGGCTCACAACAGCTAAGAGACCTTGTGTAGAAGAACAGAGGCTAATAATGGATATCTGAAAGCAATAATGAGTACAAAAGGAAGCAAAAGTTGAGAACCACTTTGATGTTACGAAGAGGTAAAGTTTGTGGCTTTTTTAATTTTTTTAACATTTTTCTCTTTCCGCCACATCTATGTGTGTCTTGTCTGGATTATGTTTCAGCCAGCTGCTCTGCACCCATGTGCTCGTTTCAGCAGTGCACCAGAGCAACCAGCTTACATTACAGTTGTATTCCTTTCTGCAGCCTTGCTCTGTGGGGCTGATGTCCAAGTCTCGAACTGTCTAAGGACTCTTGTGTCAGTGATTCTGGGATAACTTTTTGAGATGCAGGGAGCAAGTTACAGTTTTCATTATAGCACCAGAAATTCAGACTGGCACTATTTAAAATGGAAAATAATAACTAGATGCATATTTCCCAACAATTGCAAGTAGATGGTAGAAAACTGTTCTCTTCCATGTGTGTGAACCTTAGGAAAAGACTGGTTGCAATGGGACCAGAGGGAAGAAAAAGTGGCACAGAGTCATTGTCCAGAGCCTCAGCGGGGTGCTTTTCCATAGTAGTCCTGCTTTCTAAAAAGATTCATGTCCCAACCAATGTAAACCTCAGCCGCCACTTCCCTTTTAAAAAGACTGTAAAGTTGTACATCTGCATAGGAATCATTTGCTTTTTTTCTAGCTGGCTGGCTGGCAAGCAAGAGCATAATATAACAATTCACTCACAAAGTGGTCATTGAGCTTATGAACTATCTGTGGGGAGATTTGAAAGAATAGTTTGTATTGATTTTTAAGAGAGCAAATACCACTTACAAGGCCAAATTAGTATTTATTCACTTAGAAGTAGCGTAATTCCATGTTTATTTAATATATTTTATATAGTATAGGCTGATTACCTGTATTCTGACATTTGCATGAAGACTTCTCATGAACTAGATAGAAATGTTTTTTTTATTTTTTTTATCATCAGGTTGCCATGACTCCAGTTCCACTCACACAATTTTGTTTGCATATTATAAAGGCATAAAGATGCTTCAATGTAATAACAGAAAAAGAGAACTTTTAGAATAGTTCTGTTTTGCCTCTAGTGCACTCTCTGCTCCTACAAAAATCACACCAGAAAAGACACACTTTTTGAGGAAACTACATGCAAACTTGATAGCTGGACTGAAAAAAAAAATCAGTTAAAACTATATGGAGAATGTAATACTTTGGATAATTAATATATTTTACATTTATACAGAACTACTAAAGAGAAACCAATGCCAATATAAATATCGCCTTAAGTATTGTTCATTACACTTTCAGGACAGTTGAGGTATCACTTTGAGGCAAAGCATAGTTTTAGTTCAGGAAGAGTCATGATGGTAACCTTTGATCTTTATTTCCTACAGTTAATACCGTAATAATTCTTTTTATCTCATCATGTACATACACATTCCTAGGACTTAAAGCCAGTGGTTGTGCAAGAAGTTATTTGTAGTTTAAATGAAGTACTTGGATGATAAATCAAGAGGTTTTATACAACACTAACTTGTGATAAATCATTTTTATGCTGTTTCTCTCTCTCTCTCCAGTACTGCACCACTTCCAGATCATACCAGCTTATAATGTACGATGAACTATGAATTTCTGTCTGCTTTTTTATTTAAATAAATCACAGCCTTTTGGGGGAAGAAGACAAGTTTGTGTGTGTTTGTATGACACTAAGCACAATTTGAGTTAATCAAATAGAAATAAACAAAAAAAGTGAAATGAAAGACTGACCATTCTTGGTTTAAATAAAAAAATATCCCTACACTGGAAAACTACCGGTGGGATCAATCTCACCTAATTTTCATCTAACCTTAAAATAATTATATCTAAAATAGTTCAGCAGAATCATCGTCTGGAAATGTTTGCTTGTTGACAATAAAGGGAGCTTAAAATGAGTAGGTCAGATGTAGACATCGATACTATAGATAGGGAGAGATTTCCTAATATAAACTACTGCTTACAGACCACATAGGAGTTTTAATTTTACACTGCCAAAATTAAAATACTTGTGGACCAGAAAGCCTGATTAACAGAAATGACACATGTTCACAATTCCTGCATATTTCAAAATTTAACTGTGTAAGTCAGGGTAAAAATCAGGCTCATTAGGGCCCTTTTTAAACAAGATGTACACAAGTGCTCAAGGGTAGTCTGAGCCTAAGACTGTAATTAGGAGTGATTCAGCTACGTAACAGTAGCTTGTAGCAACACTGATCAGGAGGAGGAAAGGGACGTGGAAAGGGACATGAAAAGGGATTGTGTCGCTGTTGCCTGGCTGCCTCTCTGTCATGAGACATGGAGAATTCTTCAACACTATAATAGCACAGTGCAGTTATAATGGGGTGTTTCCTCCCCTTCTACCTTTCCCCTTTCCCTCCCAACTGGTGAATTCTCCCCCCTACATAGGTCAGTATCAGTTATCCTGCTAATGGCTGTAGGCTTTAGATAATTTCCATCATCATTCATTTAAATAGGTCCTAAACTACAGAGGAAAATAAAATTAAACATATGTATAGATGGAGTTGTCTCTAGAAAGCATTTACCCTTATGAGAAACACGTAGAAATAGCCCTTAGAACATGAGAAACATATAATCACAGTTCATGCACATAATTTATCCTCTCTGCTGCACTTTGATAACTTATTATAGTCAATAAAGCCATTATGCTTTTCTGTGAATACAAGACTTGTTTAAAAAATGTCTGATGTATAACAGTGAATTATCCTTCCAGAATAAGAATGCAATCAAAATCAATGTAATGTCTGATTAATACCACAGAAAGTTGTCCAGCAGCCAAATAGTCTCAATGAGTCCATATACTGCATGTATATATAGAGAGACATATGTATAAACACTTACTTGCCTATTACTCTTATCGTATTTGTTCCTGTTAAAAATTGCATGAGTCAGTACAGGAACAAATAGACAAGCGGAAGAGATAATACAAATAAAAACATGAAATGTTTTTTAATACAGCTAGCAAGTTAGGAATTACACATATTTCTCAGAAGAGGCCATACATGTCACACATGGCACTGACATCCATGTGAGTTTTGAACAAAAAGTAGGAGCAGACGACAACTAGTGTGAACCACATTCGTTCTTGGTCATATTTGCAGTGTCATTTTGATTCAGCCGTGAATATAAACTGTGTGTAAAGGATTATTTTAAATAACTATGGACCTCAGGTTGAATCCTGCAAATGCTCACACACTAAAATAGCGCTACTGATAGGCATCTGATCCCAGCTAACTTGAAGTGCAAGAGAAGCTCTATGTCCACGGAAGTTTTCTTAGAACAACAGATTAAGGCATCCGAAATTTAAATCAAAAGTGAAAAGGTGCTTTGGAAAAATTCTTCCGCCAATGTGTTTCTCGCTCGTGTCAAAGTAATGTTAAATACAAGACTAATTTGTTGTGATGTTATGCTGTAGTATTTCTCTTGCCTTGTGTCCCTTATTATTTAATTAAATTTCATCAAACATTTCATTGTCAGACTAAAACATTTGTATTCTATTTTTTGTGTCTTAATGGAGCCAGTGAAGAAATAAGAAGTAGAAATGCCATAAAGACTACTTACTTCTGAACATTTTATGACTGTGGACTGTCTGTAGGTAATTTAATATACTCTTTGCCTTTCTTTATGTATTATGTACTAAAAGATCACCAAGATTAATTTAAATTCAAATGAAATATTGGATCCAAAACCATTTTCGTTTTTCTGCTTTCATTCCTTGTGTTACATTATTACCTTGTACATTACCGATTTGCATGTCAGCCAATGTATTTGAAATTAATTCCACTGTCTTAATGGAGGCACAAAGAGGGGGAAGCTTTCACTCAGCTGCACAATCTGATTTTCTTTAATCCTACCCAGGATTCTTAGGAGTTTTGTGACTGCAGCTAAAGCAAGCTTTGCAGAGATATAGAATAAAGTGAAAGAGCGTATGCTTCCTTACGTCACCCTGCTGGCATGTTTTAACTCAGTGATAACACTCCCAGCATTGAGGAGATCACTGTTTTTATTCCTGGGGCTATCTACTGAGACCACCACAAAGAGTGCCAGGTAACCTCCGTTGTCCCACCACGTAGTCACCTGTCCATTGAGAATCAGTGTGATGTTACCTCCCTTCATCCTTTCATAAAGCCAGCTAAACAGCCATCTTAAAGGATTCACGTTCAGCCTAGGCTGGATTTGAACTGGTTACCTAGGACTGAAATGCTTCTTGTGTACCGCTACTGACCTCACAGGCGCTGATACCATTGCGTGTAAGAAAATAGCATTAAGTTGGCCATTTAAGAACTATGGGAAGAAAGGTTTTAACTGTTGCACCCAGCTGAGACAAGATGATACTCTAGAGCACTCGTCAGGGTGACTGTGCCCTTGTGATATAAGGACTTGTAAGTATTGAGGAGAGCAAGGAACATTTACCTTTACAAATCTAACTTTGCTCTTAGCCCATGTTTCTGTTGATGAAGCAGACACTTTCAGACGAGCTCTTCTTAATTGGCATGAGTTAAGGAAAAATGGGAGGGAAAAAATAAGGAAAAAAAAAAGCCGTGTTATTTGGTTATTTGTACTTAAGGACAAGTAAAGTAAGCTATACTGGATTCCACTAAACAAAATTTACTTTGAGCCCATACAGCTGGTTGATGGTCCCCCTTCCCCGCACTCCTTCCCACTGCCACCTCACAGGTTCCATCGCCTCATTTTGAAGACAGGTATCCATAGCCTCATTTGCTAAAGAAAAAATGAGAGTTCCCTGGTGATGGGCAAGGAAGCAAATGAGATCAGCATTCATGGCAACCTTAAGTAGGTTAAAGGAGTAGATGTGGAGGGCAGGGAAGGGGAAGCAAAGTGAGAAAGAGATAGCAGTGGCCACAAAGAAAACTGTAAAATCAGCAAAGAGAAGTGTTGTCATGCAGTATTTTCCAAAAGGGAAAATAAAAAGGAAGATGAATAAAAATATTTAAACTGTATCAGACAAATTAGATGACAGTGGGATAGATGAACACTGAACTTTATGTTTTGCACGTCTGCTAATTCAGTTTAGCTGAGGCTTTTTCAAAAAAGATCTTAAAAATCATCTACACTGATAAACAAATCCACATGAATGTTGCTTAAAGCCTCAACATTCATGAAATCTGAAAATGAACAAAGGAACAGTTTTATTTTGCATGAAATGCTGAATGTTCATATCAATGATACAACAGAGAGTGACATAGTTAACTTTAGATTTAATGTGAGAAATATCTAAATTTGTCTACCTTTTAACAACAGATTGCAAGACATTAAGGTTTTTGTAAACATTAGAGGAGTCAGCGAGGCCTATACTTTTCTATATCTGTCACATTATTCATGGGCACAGTCTCATAGACTATTTACTTGAGCAAATGTACATATGTGCATAAGCATTTACAGAACAGAAGCCATTACCATCTACCATCAAAGTTTCCAGCAAGAGGATTTTTATACTTCTGGAGGAACTAACTCAAACACAACAGCACGCTTTGATGGTTTGCTTCAGACAGACCAGTGATTCAGAGCATCTTTTATTTATTTATTTTCTTCTTTGGCACTCAGTAAATATACCTGGGCAATTAGCAACAGTTAAATAGCTGCAACATTACCAGCACTGAATAATTTACTAATTGGCAGAACAATTCCCATCTCCTCCATTTGACCGGATATTTGTTTTATGTGTGTGCTTGATATGCAATATTTACTCCTGATAAATCAGGGGAGGCAAGTGTATTTGCTTTTGCTAAATCAGGAGTAGCAAAACTTGTGGTTGAAGCTATGATTATTATGAATATGACATTGAAAATAGGAATAGAAAAACACTTTCATACCTTTTTTTTTTTTTTTTCCCAGGGTAAGAGATCATTCATGGTCTGTAGTTTTTAATCATGACTGTTAGCATTTCAATGAAATAAGATTAAATTTCACGGTCTCAAAAACTTCTTTAAAACCTTTTTATCCATCTGTTAACTTCTAGGTTAACTTTTCTGCAAGCAATTTAAAAAAAATTTAGTTTTAGCTCTTGCCTTTTTTTCTTTTAAACAGAGATAAAAATTTAAAACTCAATTACAATAAAGGGGTGAAATCATGAACTCTTTGTTAAAACACTTTTGTAATACAACTTCTGCTGTTTTTATAACACGGGCAACCTATACTCCACTCATGTGGTTTTCAAAGAGGAAACTTTTAGTTTCCGCATTTGGTATGAAAACAGTATCAAAGTGAACATGGTTTGTTCTCAATTTCTTTGCACTATCTGATCTTTGTAAGTAATCTATAAAGACTTAAACCATGGGACATGCAGGATACTCAAGTTACAAGTGCCCCAAGGTCTTAAGAGATCTTGTCTGTGTCATACTTTAGAGTTAGAAGGAGTCATTGCCCTAAAACAAGGAGCATGTGAAGCTTAGTGATTTAAGTCTTTAAATTCTGACATTTTAAAGGCAACAATGTCACTATGAGTATGACCAACATTTCATCTGCCTTCATACACTGCGATTTATTTGTCGTCACTGTCTACATCCTCCATTGCTGGTCACACTGAGAATACCAAAATAAAGAGGGTTCCATGTAATTCAATGTTTGACGGAATTTTATCCAAATAAATGTATCTCTGTTCTTTTTTAACAGTAATTCATGATGCCAATAATCAGGAACAAGTTTAAAATGTTTTTTGAAGTACAAATGGAAAAAAATAAATCAGTAGTGATAGCAATTTGTTCTGAGGGAAGCAGCAAGGAAAACTTTATCTTAAAATAATACCTTAGAAATATGTTTATTCATTTGAATGGAAGAAAATCACAAGTTCAACTTTGCTTCTCCAGTTGTAGATGTATATATGTGAGAGGCTTGAAAATGTTAAGTTGCAGAGCAGAAGCTCAGCTGATACAAATCAGCATGGTTATTGAAGTTGGCGGAACGAAAGGAGGGTTTCAGCTCCTCAGCATCTGGCCCTCACACAATGTGAACAGCTGATGTTTCAAAAGGTAAAGTACGAATGTACAAGCAAGAGAGACATGCTGAACCTTCTGTGTACACCTTGTTAAAAGTTTGTGGCTTTGATTAAAGTGGATTCAGTGTCTGCTTGACAGACAAGATTGACAGAACAGGAAACCGATGTCTTCCATTAGCCCCAAAGTAGATAAAAGCAAAGGCAGGCAAATGCATCTCCCCCCACTCAGGAAGGGTTTCCTTTAGGACAGAGCAAGCCATTAGCTTTCAAAGGCTTTCACCCCTTGTGATGAGAATGCTGAATATCAGACCAGTCGTACATGAATGTCTGTTTATCCCAGTATGCTTCCTTTTTTTTCCTAGTAGGAGATGTTTAAAAAAAGAGGTAAGGAATGCAAGTAGAGAGAAAGCCTTCCCCTTGTGCCCTCCTGGCAATCAGCAATTTACAGACTTGCTTTGCTAGACACAGCATCTACTCTGCCAGTAATGTATGGGACTATCCCACCCTTGAAACACATCCATCTTGTAAACAAGTGAATTTAGACTATTTCAGAGTGTAAACAAACACAACTGGACCAACCACCACTTTAGAGCATATGAACGATTCAGCTTTTTAGCAGGATTTTTTTTTCTGATCGCTATTACTTAATTCTGAACTCATCAAAAGGGTCTCTTGCGAAGTCTATTCCTGTCAGTAAGGAACTCTGGTTATATAGGGGCTTTGGGGACATAAAAGTCCTCTATAAATAGAAGGCTTATTGGTCTCCAAATGAGGAGAGGACCCAGTTCTGCCTGATTTCTTAAATCCAGCTTTCCAGAGCACGTACAAGATAGCAGAGGTAAGCCAAACTGGTCTGAAAAAGTTGGTGTATTTCCAAGGGTGAGAAAGAGAGAATTTTTCATTTTGAAAAGCTGTTTACCATTGCTTCTGGGTTTTTTTTTTATGCATAACAAGAATTCTGAAATCACTTAGGAGAAAAACGTGAACCCTGTTAACAGCAAGAAAAGTCTGTTACTACTTTTTAAACATTTAGAAGAAAACAAACCTAATTTTAATAAAATCTTTTCTACATGCTCCCATGGGTTAAGTTTATGGGGATTTTTTGACATGTCTAGTGGGTTAAAGGGCAGCGCACACCATCATAAGGAGGCATTATAATGTGAAAGCTAATAGATTTTTAAAAAGGAGTTTAACAATCATTTTAGTGATTACCTTCCTCTGAGTCTTTCAGATGATTTTTGTGGGTTTACTATTGCTTTCATCTAGAGTGTTCTTCATGGTTTTTTTTCCCCTGTTCTTCTCCATCGCATGCAAGACTAGCTCAAACAACCATGACAAAGAAGCAAGGACTTTTGCCCACAAAATGCAGTCTAAGTTAGACACAATATCATAAACAAATAGAGCAGGACCAGTAACTGAGGAACAGAGGAAATCAATGACAGAAAGGGGAAAACAGCCCTTTTCTTCTTGCATGTACACTGTAAATATTTATTTTGGTCTTTTTTCCCCGATACAATCACAGGTGTGAGAAGAAGTGGTTTGTGCCAACCTAGAGCATATTGACAGAAAGCTAGCTGCTGAAAGTGGGGTTTTAAGGAGGAACTTAAGGAGGCGAACTGTGGGGGCTGTTTACTGAGCCAGATTGGATTTGCAACATTAACCACAGGAGTGAAAATAATGGCAGTGTCACCGTGGATGAAGCTGTGCTGAAGTCATTGGGCCAGCAAGCAAAGTTTGGTGCCATCAAACCGCCCGCTGCCCCACACACACCGTACAGCCACCTGCACCACAACATCTTGGAGGGAGACACAGTAAAGGTCCGAGGAGAAAAAAGCCCCCTCTGTGGGTCTTAGTGATGATATCCAGAGGGATAAGGAGAGGGGAAGAGAGAGGCTGAAACAGAGGAGGGGGTGTGATGATTCAGAGCCCGCTGATGGTTTTGCTCCATTTTCACTAGGGGCTCCGTTGCTCACCAGTGGAGCCCCTAGTGAAAATGAAAGTTGCCGCCTTCTGATGTGGCTGTAAGCAAGCTCACTTCCAGGCATGCTTGGACTCCTACTTCTCACTGCAGACCAGAGGGTATTCCTGCGGGAAGTAAGGTGCATAACATGTCTGGCCTAGCACATCTATAACACTTGGGTGTCCCCAGAAATGCATTTTTAGGATGTTACGTTGCTAACAATACAACGTTGCTAACAATATATTATTACTCACAAAAAACCCCACAACCAAACCCCCAAACTTTTGAAAGTTTCATATTCTCACTGATACATAAGGGTTATAGATGATATTAATGTAAGACAAAAGTGGCAATGCCAAATACAAATCTGGAAGACTGCAAAGTATAGATATGGGAAGCTTTCCAAGAATTTCAGATGATGAAAAGGGAGTGGTCAGTAAGAGTAAGTTCATTGTCCTTGGTGTCTTTTGAAGACCTTTTGATAAAATAAACATAATTAAAATATTGCTTCTACCGAAGCATTAAATAAATAACATTTACAGCCTTCTGAACCTCAAATTGGTCATCAGCAATGTGGGACATACTAGTTCTTTTTTTTGACATGGAAGACGATATGTTCTTTTTTATTTTCATAAATATGTATGAAAATGCTCTTAAAATAGCAATACTACTCATGTATAGTATCCACCTGCTTCTCAAAACAGAAGCTCTCAAGAAAGGAACTGAAACTAGGACTCTTCACATCCCAATTGATCTATCTTGTTTCCTTTATATATTTATATTCTATATATATATGTATATCTCTAAATACAGCTCACATACCACACAAAGATAGGATTTGCTCTGCCTAATGTAATACCAGTGTAAGACATAAATTTCCTTGCAGACATCAATTCATGTTTTGATCTTGGAATACATCAGTGAAGCTAGAAAAGCTTCTTCCTCTGCGTTCTTCCCTCTAAAAAATCCCAAATGACATCCCATGCTACACTTATGCCTCTATAAAGAACTAAATCATACATTCACATAGCTCGCTGTTGAAGGAAAATATTGTCTCACTGATGGAAGATCAGACTTACTTCTAGCAAGTATTTCGATTACATTACGAATCCAATCAATTATTCCACACCTGATTAGGCCTTAGTCTCACTTATTTCTTATTTTTCACAGTGTCTTTTGAATAGGATGTAAGACATTCCCCTAAGTGAACCTTTTTATTGTGCTTAATTGGAAACCAGCAGAAGACAATGTGATTTGGATTCATTTGACCAAATATAGACATCAGTATCTTAATAATCATGAATCTTACTGTAGATGTAGTTGACATCTGAAATAGTCTCTCTGTGCTCTCATTTGTGTTCAATGAAATTAAATAAGCACTTCTAGAGTATGATTAATCTCATCCTAAAATAGACAATGAAAATAGGTCAAATGACTCTTATCCTTAATGTACCTATTTCTATTGGCTATAAAGGGCATTTTAGGTAACTGTCTCAGATATAGACACCTGAAGTTTGTGAATCCCACCTTGTCAACCTTACCAGTGATGTTTATGACTCTGAATAAAGCTTATTTATTCAGTGTTTATGACTCTGAATAAAGCTTATTTATTTAAATCCTGAAAACTGCGAAAAGTGTCGTATTTCTTCAAGATGTTTAGGTACTCGTATATCTGGACCTTTCAGTGTAATTAATTTATGGTCTTCATATCGTGCTTCTGTTCCTTTGAGTTTGTTGTGATTACAGCTCTGCTCTAAAAACAGTTGTCTAGGAAGTAAGAAGTAGGGCTGTGGTGAATCTCTCATTGCGTCTCAAACTGAATATTTCAGAAGTAACTTAGAAAAAAGGTGCAATCCTTTTATTTTTCTTTCATATGATAATTGTACAACATTCCTCCAAACTCTATGACCCACGAGCTGATTTACACCTTCAGGGGCAAAGAATTAAGATCTTTAACAACGTTGTGATGTGTTTTTACTACAATGCCAGTGAGGTTACACAAATGGCTTACATCGCTTTAGCAAAGGATTAGCTCTTTTACTAATGTTCAGCGCCTGATTACCTCCGTCCTCCCAAGTCATACCCCTAATTATATGTAAATGTTACGACATTTGTTCAGTCAGGGACTGATACTTACACTCCATATTGTATTTGTTTGTCCCAGCATGTCGCTGGGACAAGTTTAGGGGAAAGACCCTGTGTGTCTTCTGCACCAGATGAACCTGAATTCCTCTGCAAAGCTGTGAGGTTCAGCCCATTCTTGTGTTCAGAAGGCAGGCCATCTGGAAGTGCTTTACAGCTTTCATTAATAGAGAGATTTATTGAATGTGGTAATATAAAATACAAATAACTGAATCAGAGAAGCATTATCTATGTTACTAACATTGACATTAAATTCAAACAACTGTATATTTTCATACTTTATGTCTGACTTTCCATATTTTTGCAGTGACAACACATTTATCACCCTGATTTGCTTGAGGCATGAGGCTCCATACAATATGCTGTGTGAAGGGCAAGGATGAGCACCCCTTTTAGGGTGTCAAAGGAGGTGGATATCCCCAGTGGAACTGGCCGTGGAGGGACACCACCACAGACAGGGCTGTTTTACAACGCACTCTATACACAGTGGCTAATGCAATCTTTCTCTGGAGCGCTTCTCAGAGAGAAAATCAATGTGTCTTCAGAGCAAAAAAGAAACTGTGTCACCCCTAACAAGGAGTTGCACAAGAGACCATCAGAGAGAGTCTGGAGCGCTTCTCAGAGAGAAAATCAATGTGTCTTCAGAGCAAAAAAGAAACTGTGTCACCCCTAACAAGGAGTTGCACAAGAGAGCATCAGAGAGAGTCACTGCACTATAAAAAGGCTGTGAAGGTGTTTAAACTGTAGGTACAAATTTGGAGTAAAAATTAGGTGGACTGGACTGTAGCCTATATTGGCATTTATAGTGTTGTCTTTACATCTCTGTTAAAATTGTTAGAACCGCATCAGCAAGGAACTAAATCTGCCTGACTGTGATGCATACTTCAGATCTGGGAAAGCAAAACTGTAGTGGTTTACATACATTTGAGTTTGGAAGCTTTTTCCCTAATGTAAGATCGTAAGTCCAATTGATGCTAATGCAGTTCACAAAGCAACACATGAATATAATTGAATTTCTTTTGATGTACAGTGTAATTATCTCAGAGATCAATAAGGCAGCTAAATGAAATTTACCTCCTCTGTTAGCACTGACATATTATTCACTCTTTTGACTATCGATCTATAGTAGATACAAACCTTTTTCTCTTTTTAATCCTCTTGTACATTGTTATAACACTGCCTACTCTGAAAAACATGAGTTTCAGTTATCTGAGACACCTGAGTACCAGTATCTATCTGGTCACTAGCAACAGTGACCAGATGAAAATTCTTATGATTGTTTTTTATTCTGCTAATTCTCAATCAAATCTCACAGTTGCTTTGGACCATATTCCACTTGCACATACTACATCAAATCTCTGGTGCCCTTCCTCACCTTATTATGAATTCTTTACATCTAAAATGTGAGGATTATGAAGAAATAAAACTGTGAAAGAGCTATGAGGATCGGATCCAAACTGACTCTCATTTTTATTCACATTTACTCATTTCTTCTGGGTCTGTCCTACAGGTAGCTCTCATGTAGTTCAGTTCTTCAGTATCAAAACCATTCTGATTTTGAGACTATCTGTGTTAAACTTTATTTTTGTTGTAACCTACCTAAAAGTTAGAAAAGTATAGGCTTCAGTGCTTGATATATGCCTGCTTTGTTCACTGCAGCTACTCTTGAAGCTAGGTTGAAGAGAGGAAAGAGAGAATTGGTACTTTTATTGTCCACATCTGCCCTATTTTGGATCCCATCTTTGGAGAAACATGAACACATCTTTGCTAGGTGCAGCTAGTAGGTCAATGGAATGTAACACACCTAGGCTTGATCCAAACGAGTGCAGAGCAAGGCACTGCGTAGCGTAAAGCAGTGCGCCTGTGCTCTCTGTGTAGTAAAGCAAACACGTTTCTCAGGAGGAGAAAAGTCTTGCTCTCTGAATTGGGTTATATCCATTTCCACATTCTCGTAGCATGCTGTCATTCCTAAGAAAAAAAAAATGGCAGTCCAAGTTTGTGCTAAAACAGGGAGTGTCTGTCTGTGAACCCTCGCACCAAGCTGAGTTTTAACCAGCTGTCCCGATCGCCTGAGCATCCTCTCCTTGTGATCATCTTGTGGCACCAAGTGCCCAAACACCATTTTTCTGCAGATGACAGAGATTTTTATGTTGCGGGCCAAGAGCAAATTAGACTGATAACCACGCATGACTGTCTGGCCCTGTAAAGCTGGACATGATAGAAGTTTTCTTTAGCATTGCTCTTCTGTACGATAACATTCTGCATTTTACTTGATTCACAAGTGTAAGCTAAAGAAGCGCAGGAATGATCAATAACAGATGCTAAAAGATCTAATTACAGAAACTGACATAGTCATATTTTTAAATGCAAACACATTAGTTTATTTAGAGACACACATGTGCTTGAATATACACCAACATGGATTAGCGAAATAAAACAATGTGTCCCTTGCGATCTGATTTCAGTGGTACCGTCTTGTATAGTGTTTTGGCCAGACAAATCCATAAGGAAGTTTTTTTGTAAGAATACTTTGTGCAATCCACTTGCTAAAGCTTTCTGTATTATATGTGGATTTAGTTTTGTAGGGCCATAAACTGAGTTGTTATTTAAGTCTTCTACACGCCTTTTGCTTACCACTTAGAGGAGAAAAAGAAAAAAATATGTATTTCTGGCCTCATGACACCTTCAGCAGGACTAAAAAAAAAAAAATTTTATGATGTCATTTTGAAAACTTGTCTTTCAGATAGTTCAGGAAAGGTTCCAGTTCATCTAATGCAAGCACGCAACTGATAGTTTAAGCTGTCTGCTGGCGCAGACAGCATACTCCAAAAGGTAAATGCTAAAGTCTCTATATAGTATATTTGAAGATATCCAGATTGAGAATCTGCCTGCCTCTACATTAAATTCCTAAACTGGGTACTGAAGCCTCAGCAGCTTTTATAGGCGCTCAGATCCATCCATTCCTTTCTGTTGACAATGTCCTTACAAAGTACATATTAACTTTTGTCTTACTGCTTCATTGGTTACCTAAAGCAGAGAAACAAATCAGGTGCCTCATCGAATGGTTAGGATGTCACAATGTGTTTTTAGACTGGGAATTCTGACAACGTATTTTACAACTGGATTTTAATATATATTTTAAATTGTACATATGTACATATATTTTTTTTTTTAAATACTGCAAAGGAACTAGTGATTTCGGACTGTACTTGGGTTTTGGTGCACAATTTTGATACACTTTAAAGGAGCTGAACTTTCTCAATGTGGATTGTCAGGTCTATATGGAGACCTTTGCAGTTTCTCAAGTTTAACATTGTAGTGCTGACACCCGCTGAAAGCACAGAGTGAAATCATTGTCTTCTCTTATCTGGTTTTGCATGATGTCTCTTTTCATATGAACATCTTAATTAAAATTAGTCATATTTTATTAAACTAAAAGTAGTATTTTATTTCTGTGTATATTATAGGGAACCAATGAGTTCATCGTAAGCTACTAAATTGACAGAAACAAGCCTATCCAGTGTGTGTCATAAAACATTCTTAATTCAAGTTAAAGGATTTAATATTTTTGAGGTAGGAGAATCTGAGTTCCCTCCTGCTGTCCTAGTGTGAACAAGGAGAATCTTATAACCACCATTAAGTTCTGCAGAGTCTATGGAAATATTTTTACCTTCCCAGGTATCCTCTCTCATTTTGATATTCTTTAACAGATTCAAACTCAGTCTTCCTAAGAACACATTTTAATACAATTTACTAGTAGAACTTTTTTAATGATGATTAGTCTCCCTACATCCCATTCCCTTACAAAGAAGATATAATATTGTGTGCCAGCCCAAAGTTTCTTCTGTTTTCTCTGGTCAGCCTCTGCAGGCTTTTAAACTTTCTGTTGTTAATAATGATTACTGTTACAGGATCAAATGCTGCTCTACCTATGAATTTTAAACTTCTGTGTGATGAAAATCAGCAAAAAGCAATGAATAGCATATTAAATTGTTGAAATTATTACTTGGTACAGAATTTTTGGATGAGTATCCAGTAATATATTTACTTTAACAAAGGATGTTTCCTGAAAATACTTACTTTAACAAAGGATGTCTCCTGAAAGAGACATCCTGAAAGGATGTTTCCTAAAGGATTCCATTAGCGTGGAATCTTTTTGTAAAGTCTCAGTATTTCTTTGCTGATACATCAATATTTTTGCTGAAACACCGATATTATTGCTAACCCATTTTCTTACACTACCATGTAGAAAAAAAAAAAAAAAATTACTCTCTATTTAATCCTCCTTGCACAGATCGTGCCATTTTTTTCCCCAGGGAATGAATTCGGAATGTAATTGTGGTGAAGTTTCACTTTGTGTTCAGAAAAAAAATCTGTTCTGCAGCAGAAACAGGACATTCCAAGGTGTCCTGCCTCTCAAGTGTTTGTAAAGATGCTGGTTCCTAAACACAAGTAGGCAGGAAGCAAAAAATAGGTAGCTTTGCATAGCATTAGTTTATAAGAGTTGACTGTACTTCAAATGCAGTTTTTCCTGCCATCCAGATTAGATTCATCAGTAGCCAATCTAAATGCCTAATTGAAGAGTAGCTTTCTGAAGAGTCTGTAACTGTCGCTTGGCTTCATCCTTCTCTGTTTGTTCCTAAGGTTTCTTTCCTCTCTTGTTTTCCTTCTGAAACAACAATGCACTCTATTTTGGGGTTGCTAGTCATGATTCCAGGAATGGGAATCCAACTCTTGAGTACAACAGGCTTTACATAGTAACTTCTTGGCAGAAATTCAGAAATGCTTTGACCAAAGGGAAAGAAAAAAGGACCCAGAATAAGGGAAACTTGAAATGAAAGACGCTCACAAAAAAAAAAAAAAAAAAGTGGAAAAAAAAACCCATAAAAAATACCTTCAGAACATGAAAGACTGGAGAATTGAGATAAATTGTGATATTTGTTTTTCATGCTTAATTGAAAGCTTTTTGCTACTCTATCACCAAGTATCATGAATACTAAGATACTTCTCTTCTAAATGTGTATGTGTATATGGGAACATTCTAACCCCAAGCTTGCCAAACATCAAGTCCTTCTGTTTGCTCTCTTTTTAAAATTAACTCTTGATGGAGGAATGGTTCCATTCAGCAAGGGAAGGAGTTTAAGGTTGCCCTAGGTCTGGGAAATTAGCATAAGAATGGTCCTGGAAATGATGAACTGTCTAAAAGATTATTCTGCCCACAAATAAATGGTCCACTGTTCGAGGGTACCTGCATGGACCCTGCTTCTTTCTCCTTCCCCCCACCTCTGCCCCCCTGCAGCACTGGAGAGATGTCTTTGGAGGCACAGCCACAACAGGAGATTTGGGATTTTGGCATCCGAATGTCCCTCTTTATATGTTTTCCCTCTCAAATTCCTTTCTCTCTTCCTAGCTATTTCTGACTATGCTTTGCCTCACTGATCATCTTCTTGAAATGACTGTCCCAGCTGGCAGGACGTGGACACGTCATATGGTGCTTCTCTCACACCTCACAAGGCTTCAGGAAGTAGGTACTTTCTTCAGTTCTGTCTTGTAACAGTCTGTTGTGGGTTTTTTTTGGTTTTCAAATTCCCAAATCCCTGTGTTATTTTGCTCTACCTTTCCACTTCCATCTTTACCTACCCTCCCTTCAGCCTCAAATCAGTTACAAGGAAGAAAAGGAATGCAAAGAAAACAAGAAAATACACTTTTCTGAAGAAAGGACACACACAGCTGTTGCCAAGGTGAACTGTCTCTCTTTTTTCAACATTTATTTATCTGTTGCTAAACACACCAAAGCAGCTATCATATTTTAAACATAGTCTTTTTCAAGCTATTTAATAAAGTGTACTGTGTATTTATGACTCCTTAACCAGAAAACCATACCCTAATGGATATATTTCAAGTTCCTGACCCAAACCCCTTAATTAACTGTAAAACCAACATTCTTATTCTTCTTCAGAGGAGTATTATGTTAGCAGATTTGGAAGTTAGTTCTGAAGGGGACTGTTTTTATAGTACCACAGATCCTGAGGGGGGGGAAGTCATTTTCTATTCCAAGAAAACATCCACCACTAGGACCAGTGAGAAGCTGAGCTCTCTGTTGTTGGGTTTTTTTTTTTTAAAAACCCTAATAACTAGTTTTTATTCCATAATCACAGAGCGCCCCGTTCACCTGATGATTTTTGTTCAGTCTTCAGCACACGTCTTTTCCTGCTTCATCATTCATCAGCTATGAGGTCATTAATTTTAAATGGGAGACTCTCAGTAACCAACAGAGATTTTCATTGTAAATCAAAACTTCTCCAGCTGATAAGTTAATTTGTCAGTAAGGCGGGTCGGCAGCCCTTTTGTTTTGTATGGAATTTTCCAGACAGTCCTTTAGGCTGACACCACAGAAATCAGGATCACCATTTAATATGGGCCTTCAGTCTTGAGGGAGGTCTTAAAAGAAAACAGAGATGACATATTTTCCCCTGTGCTCCCGAAGTCTCTATACCTACAACTATCTCTGTTTTACTGTCTGCTGGGTTGTGTTTGATCATACTGCCAATGTATGGATGCATGCCAAAAAAATGTGTATGGCCATTAAGGAACACTTGTTCTCTGGCTGAAAGGGCCCCTTTACACATGTCTGTCCTGAAAAAACTTGCACAAAAGCTTAATCTCCCAAGATATGACAGCTAACAAACTCATTACAACCCATATGGGGGAAGGAACAACTGGAATACAAGAAGGAGACCAAGTAGCTCAGATGTCCACTAAGTCTTCACATCAAAAAAGCTTTGAAGCCAGTAATGGAACCAGCTTTTCATCAAACTAGGTGGAGATAGCTGTGACGAGGATATTCCACAACACAACGCATGATCTGGTATGTGGAACTTCCATTAAAAATCATGTGGAGCCTAGTGAAGCTCATCAAATTGAAACATGCTGAATTAGCACAAACCATCTCTGTCCAAAGAAATTTTACAGGCTAGATCATCTCCTCTGTTATGACCTGGGTTTGCCCTATGCAAATTGTAAGGTGAAGGAAAGGGAGAGGAGCAAGCATGTACTTGCTTCGTCAGTGCCCTAACCGCATATAGGCTATGCCAGTTAGGGCAGCTGAGCTTCAGCCTAAGTTGGTCTAGGCCTGGCCAGAGGAATCAAGAACATGATGCTTTCTTCATTCCTCCTGTGCTATGCGACGCTTAGGTACTGATGTCCTTCACCTAGCACACATGCTCCAGAAACACGATTTCTTTAAAGGGAGGGTCACCTCTCATACCAGTATATGTGGACGTGGTAGGTAATGGCGAGTCACTGTTCTATTTGGGACACTATGCTATGACAGCTGTCCAGTGCAGCATTATCCATTGTTGCTGTAATGGTCTTAAAACCAACCCTTGCTCTAATTCATGCTGCTTCATATGCAGGAGGGACTAGCAGACTTGCCAGGAGGAAGAATGGATGGAGACGGAATTTTGGAGAGCTTCTGCAATTTCGATTTTTCACTCTGAACTTCCAAGGAGAAGAAAGAACAGAGTATGTGTCTGTGCATTTATCCCTGGGAGAAGTCACTGGTGATGGCAACGTGCTTGGAAGGGCAGCAGTGACTATTCTGCAAGTGTGCATCTGCTTCCACTACTGCTCCGTCACTGCTGCTCTCTCTCTCTCCTTTTTGGTCCTGGCATCCCCAGAGCTGTCCATTTTCTTTCTCTTTTTCACCTTGGAAACAATTCAGTTCCTTTTTCTAGGTGACGTTTGAGTCCCTCACTTCGATTCTGACTAGCTACAGAAGTGAGAGAACCAGACCTCCATTCCGACTGCCCTGCTCCTGCTTTCTCTTGGCCCGGACCATAAGGATCACAGCCAAAGCAGCCAAGGATTAATTAGAGCTGTGTAAGAAAGGAGACTCTTCGTACTGGAATTATTACTTAATATCACAAAATCTTTTGACTGCTTTTAGCCACAGGGCCCGATCCTTTCAGCAAGCCACGTGTGGACCTCCCATTAGCTCTATGGGTGTTCCCCAGGCAGGCGGCTGGGGACGACCAGCCCCTCTCAGAAGTGCCTAACAGATCTGCGTAGGGCTATGAGCGATGCATACCAACATGCCATCCTCCACATGTAACGCCAATTCAGCCTTCCTGCTGAAGTGTTGCAGTAGTTGGGAGGAACACGCTTCTCAGATCCTTTCCCAGGCTTTTATGATTCAGGGTAGTTAACTGGAAATGCAAAAGCCAGTCGAGTCGCTGGGTGGCTGCTCATATGGAATTTTGACGCATCTGTAAAGGGGAGAGAAGTCAGCTCATAGCATACTTTCTGCTATCAAAGGCATGCTGGGCAGTAAAGCTAATTGCATTACGCTGTGTTCAAACAAAAAAAGCTTGAAAGCGTTTCTGTCTAGCTATGTGAATATGTGCACAGAGCTTGTGTATGCGACTGTTGCAGCAAAGTGAAAATATCTGTCAACAGCACAAAAAAAAGAAACAAAAAAAAAAAGAAATATGTCAGTGCTACCTCATGGGGAATTTTCCCTCCAGTTTCTAACCAGTAATATCCTCCACTCATTCGCCCTTTAAGATATTTTCAAAGAAACAGTTTCTAGATCATAAAACAAATCACGACACAAAAACCCCCAGCAGAATAAGACACTCCATGGCACATGCTGCATCTCAGGGAAAGGATGAGACAATAAACAGCACGTAACAGATGTTATTCACGTTGCTTCATGCGCTGTTGGAAGGCTCTCAGGCACTACAGTTCCAAGCAAGTTGAGAGAGTCCATAGACATAGAGTAGGGTCACTAATGATGTATCTTATTTAGGACAAGATTAAAAAAATTAAATTAATTTATAGTTTCATAAAGAAGGTATTAACAAAAGTAGTAATCGTGAATCCTTTCCACCCCACTACAGCCCTTACAGTAAGATGTTAAGACAATCTTTTAAGAATCTGGAAATTAATAAAAATTTCAGATTATTTAAAATTTCTGAAATAAAATATATATGCAAAATAACAACCCTGGTAACAGCTTATAAGGAGTATCTGGAGCTGCGCTAGCTTTGAATCATGGAGTTTCAAGGGAATTTTTTATTATAGTTTTGGCTCCAGTGCACTCACACCATGTGGGTTTTTGCTTTGAGTTTTAGGTTTGAATGGACCAAGTACTTCAAAGCAAGTCTCTAAATCAGGAAAATGCACTCAGTTTCATATGCTTTCCACTCAAAACCATACCTTGGCCCGGATTCCCTTACAACGGAGCCCAGCCTCACTTGAAACTCGGCCCACATTTGTTGAAAGCGTTTACAAATCCCATCAAAACTGGCCCAAGTTTCAAGTTTGTAATAAAATCCAAACCCAAGAGTTCTGCTTGGCTTCAACTGTCTCTCTGTTCTAGTAATTTCCACTTGTTTCCATTAAAAAGAAAACAAATGGTATAATTCGTGCTGATTTCTGCCTGTTGCACTGGTAAACCTGGATTAACTCCATTAACTGATCAAGGTTGTTTCAGATTCACACAAGGGTAGGTGTGAGTAGATTGAGCAGAGGTTTTATTAAGATAAAGGTGGGAAACTGGGTATACTCCAAGGCCAAAACTCCAAAATGAAACATGTGTCTTTCTGTTGAAGTTAACAAAAAGCAACCCATAAGCTTTCCCAGGTACAAGCAAATCCTTCTGGCTTTGGAGGTGTCACTCAAAGTGCCTCAGCGTGGTGCCGTACCAAGGGGCGACGTCTGCCCTGCTGAGCCCAGGCTGCGGTTGACAAACCATGAGCCTGTCCCCATCACCCTGTCCTGCTCCCTCCTTTCTGCCAATACCTGCCTCTGCCCAGTGACCTTGATTGGGAGCTGCCGTTTGTTTTCAGCTGCATCCAAGCTGGTGGCCAAGCAAAACTTGAAGCAATAATGTTGAGTAAGAGGATGGATCACGACCACGCAGCTGGGGACACCAGCATGGGTGAGAGCGTCGGAGCCTGAATTTAGAGTGGTTTAAGCCACCATGAAACCACCCCTGGGCTTGCAGAAACAGGATTGCATGAATACTAAAGCCTCTGCAATCACCAGAGTGTACTATCTCACCGTACATCGCAGATTTGCTGGTGCATGATCCATCACATGACATTAAGAATGGCATCACTGACACACCTATTACCTGATCTGCCACTGGATGGTATTGTCTGAGGAAAGCCTGTCATGATCAAACATAAAAAACCCCTGCAGCTATCACATACAACAAATCCAGCCACCAAACTATAGTTGGGGACTATCCCATGGACAGATCTTAGTAAGAACAAGAGAGGCAGCAAGGCAAAATCCACGTAGTGACTTTATGGTTGCAACCTGACGTTAGACTGGAAGTGCTGAGACATTGCAGGGATGTGGTCCGGCGAGTAAAATGTGGCAGCAGGCAGATTTTTGCTCTGGATGCTCTCAGGCCACTTATCCCTTTTGCCCTCCCTCTGTCACCCATCCTCAGGAGGAGAACTTGCCCTGAGACCACAGCATTACTACAAGCAGCGCTCGGCCTCCCAGAACCAGCCCCTTTGGCCCTGTTTTTCACCCTCTCCTCTTCCCCGGGGAGAAAAGGGAGATAGATAGCTGAGCTAGGGACCGGGAAATCAGCAAAGCACGTTGTATTTGCATCCTTTTTAAATGAACCTCTTTGGAAAGACAGGTTCGCTCTGTCTGTCCCACGCCCATTTCCACCTCACCCTTCATTACCCCCGAAAGATAAACGTGTGATTAAACAGCCCACAGCTTTGAGAAGCGCCTTCTGACCACAACAGAAATACTTCCTAGCACTGGGAAAGGCTCTTCACTGGCCCCTGCACTTTGCTCCCGCGCTTTCTTCTCCGCCGGTGACAGCCCAGAAGCGGTTTGGAGCAGCGATGTCCTACCCAAGGCTGCTCTCGCCTCTCCCTTCCCCTCCCCGACCCCTTTTTTTTCCCCCCCTGGAGAAATGCCGAGGGCTGGAAAACGGCTACCTGAGGGCCCCGAGCCCTGAAAAGACGCGGTCGGGGCGCAGGGCGAACAAAGTGAACGCCATGAGAAGGCGGCAGCCCCCCCCTCACCCCCCGGGCCCCGGGCCCACCAGAAGAGGCCGGAGCGGGAGCCGGCAGCCGGGCCACAGGGCTGTTTGATTGCCTAAGCCTGGTGGCCAGACAATAGGACCAGAAAGAATGGCTGCTTCCTTCCTTCCTGTCGAGTGTTCTGCCTGAGCGAGCAAATTCAATAGCACTTCGCTTCGCAGCAACACCAGGCTCTCTCGCACAGGCGAAAATCAACAAAGAGCCATTCTCGGGCATTTCCAACTGCACCTAAGCCAAGGCACTGAGCTGTGGAGCCATCCGGCCCGGGGAGGCGGCGGGGGGGGGGCGGTGCAGACGTCGCTTGAGGGTGTGCGGCCAGGCACAGTAAACATCCAGGTTATTGTTTATGGCCTTATTATTTTAATATTTTCCTTTTTATGTCAGGCACCGGGTGGTTTGGTTCCCCATCCTACCCCTCCACCCGCCTCGCCCCTGCCACTTGTTTTGTATGGTTTTGGTTTTGGTTTTTTTTTGAAGCGCTCCTGCTGAATTTTGCTGTTTTAAACCCCTCCGTACAGGCTGGGTGAAGGGCGCCGTGAGGTATCCAGGCGTAACTAAACTAGGAGAAGGTGACACTAGACTCACTGTGTGCAAAACATATAATAAACCTGCTGCTTTCTCCAGCTTCGAGTGGTCACACAATTAAATCACAGGCTGAGAGTGAAAATAAAATAGGAAAATATCTGAGAAAAGCAGGTAAGCAGACAACTGAGACTGTGCTCGGGTGGGTATAAACTGAAACATCCTTCCCTATAAATTCCATAAATAAGAAGGTAAGATAACAATTATGGATAGCAGGTTTTTTTATTGGTATTAGGCTCTGCTCTGTCTTCCAGATCCCAGTCTTTAGTTCAGTGCCAGACTAAGAAGGAACATCGTGTCGCTAAAAAGACAAGGACCCGGGATGCGCATGTCCAGAGCTGCCAGGCAGAAGTCAGATTTTTTTTGTAAGCACTGAGTTTCTAGGTATTCAAGGCCCCTGAAGAGGGTTCATCCCATGAAGCTTTCCCCGTGCAGAAATAAAGGACACGCTCAGTTTCCCTGCTGTCTCTGCAGTGTAGTTTGTACATCTCTTTGCAGCGTAACAATTGGTCCTGCGGGATTCCCATGCATCTGCAGCCAGGCATCTCCTCTTGTTGTAGGAGCATGGCACAGGACGTGGCGGTGCCGAGGGACGTATTCTTGTGAACATCTGGGTTTGTTGATTCAGCATGTGTGGGAAGAGGAAGGGGGAAGCGCAAGAAAGTATCTCAAAAAAGAAAAGCTTACACGGGATCTTTGGAGTGATGTCTCACTTTTTCTCTCTCATAAAAACCTAGATTTTTGATTTTTGTCTTTGAAACGAGCAAAGTAAGATTTTGCACTTGCCTGCTGCATCTGTTTTCTCAAGCAAAGACCTGTTTGTTTTTCCCATTGTGTCTGAACCATATTTGAAACAGACCACTGAGCCAAGTTACATCAAGCCTGTTTCTTTTCTTTTCTACTTCTGAACTATGACAGATTATCCTAACCCATCTGCAGGCATGATTAAAAATATGAAAATCATTTTTACTTTTCTTTTGAACTGCCTTTGATATAGTATTTGCTGTCAGATAATCTATAGAGTTTTAACATCTGGTAATGTAAAATGGTATGTTATTGCAGCTGAAGAAAGAACCATTTAGATATTTTTATGGCGAGTTTTTTGTGGCATCCAAGATTGCAATTATGGCTTCGGTTTACAATAAACTTGTGGTGATACAGTTATAACTAAATTATTCATTTTTATGCATCAGAACATAGTTTTTAACCCAGAGGAAAAAAAAAATCCCAGAACAGAGGATCTTTATTAAGATACACATACTGCTTATATGATTACGATAAGTGACGTTCAAATATGTCATCACCTAATCTTAGGAAACTAGCTCAGACAACTTTCTATTAAGCAATAACCTGTAAATGACAAAACAATATCTATTTCAGTCATTGCACAGTGAAGGCTAGATTACTGTAGTTGAAAGATTTTTCTCCTTCTCCAAGAGCATTCAGAAGAAACATGTAGAGAAAAATTAACAATTGAAGTAGGACAGCTGCATAGACTTTCATCTTTTAGAATTTGGCATTGATGAAAATTCATAGAATTTATAGATACAGCCGATCTAGTTGTACCCATTCATGTTTACAGTCTGCTTCCCTACAGAAAGATAATAGCTGTTAACACGAGACCCACTTCTGGTTTGGTTTGCTGTAGTTTGCCTTGACACATGGGAAGAAAATCATATCTTGCAGTTGGTTTACTACAAGCAAAAGTAGTAACCTAAGAGGATGGGGTATGCATCCCAATTACTTTTTATCCAAATTCAGGCAGAGTTTCCCTAAGGCAGCATTACATTATTGTTTGTCCTGTGGAAAAGAATTTGCAACTAAGGGTGAAGAAACTGATTTAGATAAAGACCACCACCACCAGTCAACTCTGATTGCCCAAAATCTGTTATCTGTAAGAGTTTTGTTTATGCTGTTCCTTACTCGATATCCTCTGGAATGACATGCAGGTACTGTCCCCACTCGCTTCAGCCAGAAGCGTGCATCACCATAAGGAGATTTCAGACTCAAGTCTGAAGATTCCAGGCTTTCAGGTACATCACATTAACTCTGAGGGCAAAATCAAACAAACTATCAGATTCTGGCATGTGAGAAGGTGGTTGTTGGCCATGAGCCGCTCATTATAGCTCAACCCCCTTCCTTTTAGCACCTTCTGTTCTTTTAAAATGGTCTGGTGCCTTTTTTTTTTTTTTTTTAATCTCCACTGTAGTCAGGCTGGAGAGAGGTCAGATGAGTCAGACATTGGTTAAACCAACAGAACTGAGATAATTTTTGACAGTTATATAACCTCCCACCTTCGTTTTAGTAGTTTGCTCATTCCTCTAGCCATACCCACTAGGACTTCCCACAAGGTCCTAGGGAAAGTTGAGAAGATAACTATTCAGTGTATTTTAGAGCATATATATATATATATATTAAATGCTCTCATTAACCCTATGACGTCTGCATTCCTCTCGGTCTTTTGATACGTCTCTGTTGAGGTTGCACCTGTGAGGCAGACAAATACTTTTACGGGTGAGGAGCTGAGGCACAGTCAACACTGTGGCTGGCAAGTGAGGCAGCAGCAAGGACAGGCACGGGAGAGACAGTGGTAGCCAGACCAGCTCTGGCACTCGCAGAAGTGTAGACAAAACAGCTCAGGATGCACAAATCTGCCTGGGACCCTCGGCATCTAACCCACATTGAAGCCATGCCATTGGAGTGATTCCCATCTGCAGTTCCCAATTTATAGTAAGTGGCTTGCCGAACCATATAAAACAGCGTTGTCACAATGGGGCTTTTGATTAAAATTTTTATAGGGGGCCACAGTGGCCTTTGAAAAACAGTGGGGGTTGACAGTGGTCTGCTGGTGCTGCTAAAAAGTTCAGGAATGCTGAACTTTAAGGTTAGGTTGTCTGATTGCAGTGCAAATATATGCTAAGTGACTTGCCCAAGGTCATTTGTATTATGATATCTATAGTAGAGCAGGCACTGAACACTGATTTTCCATAGCTGTGGTTAGTGCTCTAATCTCTGCTATGAAAAGAAAAAATATTTTCTAATCTGACTAAGTATGTTGAATTGTATCTTAGGCAAAGTTTAACTGGCAATACAATATACATAAGTAGGCTAATAAGCATATCAGGAATCTCCATCTTTACTTCTTCCCTATGTGAACCCTTGAATTGAAATAGCAGTTCATTTTAATTTACAGCTTCTGATATTTTTGGTGCAGGTTCTAACCCAGGAATTGAAATGGGACACATTTGTTCTCCAGTGAGAGGAATCGCAAACAGGTTTGCACAGAAAACAATGAATGATCCAACTTGAAACCACTTTGGTTTCTCTCGGCAGAAGAAAGTTGTGCTGGTTAACTAAAGGTTTAAACTAATCTGGTTAAACTACATTAAATGGCGGGTGGAAGTCTGTTACACATATTCAGACTAAACAGAGCTTACAGCAGTTTAACTGGGTCACTCCCGAAAAAGTGTGCATGACTTTGCCCTGTAGACAAAGACAGCCATTATTAGGGTGCACATTTCTGTATAACCCCAATGTCAGACCTGGGAGGAAGCTCTTCTCCTTCAGGTTTATTTGCCGCCGTAGCTCATGAAATTGTTACTCTCTTGCTTTCCATAGACTAATAAATCATAGAGCAGTCTGCCCTTCTAATAGAGCTTAATGGCCTGTCCATATTGCTGATATACTAATATTGCAAAATGACTTATGATTACTGTAATCAATATCCAGTCTCTTTTCCAAAACAAGATGACCTTACTGATTCCAAAGGATTTCCAGTATCTGAGAAATTGCAAAAAAAAATATATATATATAAAGTTTTTTTCAAATGTAAGGGAAGGAAGTCTATCCTTAGATGGTTGCATTTGGTTTGGGTCTTGTTGAAACAGAATTTGAACGTTTAGAATAAATAAGAATATTGGAAATTATATCTAAAGAAAGTAAAAGGTAATAAGAGCAGAAACAGCAGTGGTGTGTGGAAGTTCACTCAGGGGATGTAAGAGTCTGAAGGAGAAGCCTTTTTCCCACCCAGGAGGCTGCTGTGCAGTCACTAGTGGAAGCCTACACACAGCGAATGGGTGACATACAGACTGCAGTATCGTTCTGTAAAGTGTGTTGTAAGGTCAGCGAGTAGGGAGACATTAGTGGGTAGGCTCCCTTTCATTTTTGCTCACAAAATGAATCACGGGCACAGATTTGAAGATCTAATGCTTAAGTGCTTAATTGTATTACAAGCACCTTACACCTGCAACAGAAAAATGCCCCTTTTGCAAATTCACTTCTTGGGCGTGGAGCCGGGGTGAGAACTACTGTCATGCAACAGTTCATGGAATGGAAAATGACTGCCTACACGCTTTGTTGCATCAGGTGCTTTGCACAGTTGTCTGGTTTACCATGCGACAAAGCACAAGACGATATGCCCAGCAGCGTGAAACGAAAGTGCTTCATATTAGAAAGTGCAAACAACCAAACCGTTTTTAAATATAGGCAGAATCTATAATAAGCAGTAAAACACCCATGCCTCTCACAGCTAATGAGTATTCCCATCTGTAATGGTCTGCCACGTCCCTGGTTAATTAGAAACTAAATTACTAACATCTCTAATTATTCATAATGACATTCTTTTACGTCTGTTAAATTAGTTATAAAAAATGATTAGCATAAGAAATGCTCAGCTTTGAAATACTAGTCAATAAGTCAAAAAGCCTCTGTTTGCCTATTTAATCTAATGAAAGGTATTTTATCTAACTTGGTATCTAAGCGCACAGGCAAAATTAACCTTGTGAAAGTAAATGGTTTTATCAAACAAAGCAGAGCTGGGTTGCACTGCTGTCATTTACATGTACAGGCTGTTTCCCTTAATAAACATATTTCAGAATACTATACATACTTTGAATAAGCTGCATAATTTTCAGGGCAATATGAAAAAAAAAAAAAAAAAAAGCTTTGCAAAATATATGTCGTTTTTTAATGTGTTAATAAAATGATGACCCAACTGTCTCCCAGACTTTCCAGACACTTGACTAACCTATTTGCTTAAAAGGTGTATATGAACAGGCAAGTTTTCACAGGGTGTCATTTTCCATATAATCAGGAGGGCTTTGTGCTAAATTGTATAAGAAAGCATTCAGGGTTAAAATTCAGCATGACTCTCCCCCAAACAACCCTTCCTGCACCTTCACCCCCACTCCCACTTAAACCCTTTTGGAGGTTCCTGCCCTCCCCTCCCTGTTCTCCTCTTAGAAGCAAACTCATCACCATTAGCACACAAATGCAAAATAACCAGCCTAGGCCTCTTCCCAGGAATACAAATTAGGAGCAGGTAGTTGAAGAGCTTAGAAAGCTGAAATAGCGAAGTTCACAATGAAAAGGATGAATAGATGAGAGACTGAAAGTGGGGTAAAGTGTTCAGCTTTTGTCATTTAAAGTGACGTCTTTAACTCTTTGCCTTCATGAGGCTGCTCTTCACAAAAATAATAATGAATTGCAATTAAGACCTGAAGGACAAAAGGGAATTATGTGGGAGGAAAAAAAGAAAAGGAAAAGAAAAAAAGAAAAATTATGATGACAAGAAGAAGATTTTTTTTTCCTTCTGCAGCATATGAATATCTGTCAGGAAAGCAGAGAGGATAGTTTTAGAACTGTCATTGTTTAATGTGACAATGGTGCCACTGTAGATAGTGAAACCAATGATGTCATCAAAGCAGCTGGAGAAA
Organism: Calidris pugnax; assembly: GCF_001431845.1. NCBI lineage: Eukaryota > Metazoa > Chordata > Aves > Charadriiformes > Scolopacidae > Calidris > Calidris pugnax. The sequence continues at coordinate 7,888,277 of NW_015090999.1, read as the reverse complement.
AGTTTGAGATGGCTCATCAGATCTTCTAAATTTATATCCACTCATGAAGCCCTGTAGCTACTTCGTGTTCTGTTCTGCTTTTGGGGACATATTACTGTTTCTTACTGAAATAGGGATATTTTAGGTGTAAAGTGCTGCTATATTTAAAGTTATTTGTCCTTCATTTATGCAACGCTTTTGGGAAATGAACTCCTATCTTCTCAGACCCAGCTGCACCTCTGGACCTGGCTGCCACCTGTTTGTCCCCTGCTAGAACAAAGTTCTATTTTGTAACACGGACCTGTGCTCAAATCACAGTGAGAGCTAGGGATTTAAAAGCCTTCTTTAAAAGGTATTATTTGTGGATATGGCATCCTGCTGTCAGTGTAAAATGGAATGGCTGTTTGATCACACTGAGGACAAGCAGTTCTTTACACCAGCCTTCAGATCCATCTGAATGTGGACTTTGGATAGAGACCCTAGTTAGCTGCAAAACCTTTGGTCCATATTTGCCCTTACCTCTCAAGTTGCTAGAGCTCCTCGCAAAACCTAGGGAAGACCTTTGGAAGATTCCCACAAGACTCTCTCTCATTTATTACTGCAATGCTATTTCCAAACAAAATGTGGTCATCAGTCCTCCATATTCACTCATGAAAAGCACAAAACCAAAGGCAAACCAGAGCTATGACGGCTTGTAGCAGGCCATGTATGATGGACACACAGACTAGGGACTGCGATATGTGGCACAGGACTGCATCAGTACTTAAAAAGCAATATTACCAGTAGAATCTGGAAAAGAGGGCTTTTAAAGACGCAAAAGGAAGAACTAAACTGCAAAAATAAAAATAAATCATGAACCCTCAAATATTTATGGTAAAAAGATAAGTGAATAATATTAGACAGTCCTGCTCTAAATGACTAGTGAGAACTACACATCCATCTTCTGCTTTTACCTGGGGTGTTCTCTTTTATTACTGAATAAATCAATGCTTTTTCGTACACTGTAATAGCTATTTTTATTTTGCTGCATTACCAAATTGAATAACAAATATACTTTGGGAAAATTTTGCCAACAGACACATTCATTCAACATTTATGACTTCAAAGTATGGAATTTTATCCAAAGTTTACCAGGACCTTTCATTTTATGAATGAGAATTTAAATTTGAAAATTTCACAGGCTTTCATGTAATTCCTGTACCAATAGCCAGTATTTCTTGCTCACATTTTTGAAATATCAAAATTCAAGTTCTTCTTTAAATAAGGTAAAAAAATATTAAAATGGGAGAGTAATAAACAAAATACAAAGTGACTGCACACTACTAAATTAGCTTTTCAAAAACAGTTTACATCAGTTCCAGTTATTGCACTTGCATGACAGTTTATGGGTGTGGGAGGAAAAAAAAATCTCATTTTATTTGCATTGTTTTACCTGTTCTCTTTGTTGAGGATTTTTTAGTTCCATGATGATTGCCTGACATTCCATATTCATTGTTTACTGTGACATTAAAAAAAAAAAAAAAAAAAATCAGCTATTTAGCAGCTTTAGGGTATGTCTACAGGGACAGGTACAGACAGATGCAAGCTTGTCTGTCTGTTCTTCAAAATGGCCAGACATGAGCCAGCTCTGATCCAAAGTCATATATAGACACATTCACATGGCACTTGTGTTTTGAGGTAACAAGCAGGATTGAGCAACCCGAGCGCGTACTTGACTTTGGACAGGAGCCGGCTCTGTCTGACCAGGTCAGGGCATAGCCAGAGGATCTTGGGTCTTCTTGTGCTTGTCCAAGTAGTCAGGCTGCAAAAACCTTCCAGACAAATAGAGGCACAACAGCGACCATTGAAAAAAGCCCTTTCAAGGTCTTTATAATTTCAAGGATAAAATCTCAAGACCTATTTTCTTTATGGTAACGTGAATTTGGATGTTTTTCAACAATCTCACTGCAGTAAAAATGAGTTAAAACTTTATCCTTTATTTACCTCTCAGAGATGATACATCTATTGTGAGAAGTTGTGATTAATCAGTCCTTTAAAAAAACCCTCCTGTCAAGAAGTTTTGTGGCTTTCTTCATTTCACCATTCCTTTGATTTCTTAAACATACTTTAGTGGTTTGTCTCTTTCTTGTATTGAAAAAAAGGTCGAACTAAGGTGCTTAAATTTTGTTGTAGTTGATGGAAATGTTAACATTCATTCAGAAGTACTCATTTTCCTTAGCGTGCCTAAATAAATGTTTCCAACACTGTGGTCTATTCCGGCTTGAAATTCCCCACCGAAGTCAATAGGAACTGAACACGTGTATCAAAAGTCAAACTTTGCCTCTTTATGATTTCTAGAGCATTTTTAAAAGTCTCTGAAGGAATACCCATATAAAACACATTCTGAGGTAAGCCCCGTAAGGAGAACAAAAGCGGGTATTATTTAACAGCCTCACCAAAACGCAGTGGATCTGGAATAAATCAGGAAGAGTTTGGAATGGATTTATTGGAAGGGTGATGCTTCTGTTTAGCTTTCCATTTTTTACGGGAAGAATTAGAAATGTCATTTGGCAGATGTCTATAATGTTTTTGGAACTGGAAGGAAATTTGGCTTTTCCATTTGGTGTGGGTGGATGTTCCTCTAGGCCACATTTAACATGTAAAATGAGAGAGGTGGGTTTGAAACCCTTCCTAACGGGAGACCTGTAGCTGCATGTTTTGCAGACTTACCTTAGAAAATCCTCTGCCAGCAACCTGCATACCTGATCCATATATTACCCCTAGGGAGATGGCCCTAAGCATCAGTTTCACCCTTTTTGCAGCATAAAGATTCAAGCCAAAAAAATCAAAGTATCAGGATTCAGAGCAACAAGAAATCAATAGACCAGATAAACTGGTTTATCCTCCTTGCTTTTTGCTGCTGTGCAAAGGAGTTATAAACACAGTTACTGAGCCAGATTCCATCAGTGCATTTTGTGCCACTAAGTACATCTTGGGTTTCTGCTTGACATTGTGTTTGATGGCTGTCCTGTCAGTCCCTCCCTGAGCAGGATGCAATTCTAACCTTTCTGGATTTGGGGGGTCTGCTGCTGTAGCACTGATAATGACAACTAATGAACAAAAAGGGAAAACTCTTATACGTTGCAAGAGACCACAGGAAGCTTCAAACAGTACCACACAGTGCTAGATGCAAAGCAGAAACGCAAAAATGCAAAACTGAATAAAACACAGAGGGACTTGAACATTTCACCAAACATTGATGAAAATCCATGGTCTCCTTTCCCACGAGAGGAAACTCTAAAGGCGTAACTCTGCTGCTACTTATACATTTGCCTTACAACAAAAAGGTGACACTAGCATGATTTCTGTATTCTGCATTCTTGAAAATTCTTGCAGGAATTTGAACCGCAAAGACATGGAAACGAATCTGGTAATATTTCTTTTCCGCAACTTGATAAAAGCATTAGCAGCAGCAGCAACATAATAAATGTCTACAGAAAACAGTGAAGCTTGGTGCAGAGACCCTAGAAACATATGTACCCAGTTAGATGAAGTCACTTCGTGCTGCACCTGAGCTAATAACCCCCTGCTGAGAGGTTGGTAGTACAGGTTAAGTCCTGCAACACAATCAAAGAATTATAGATCAAAGTATAGATCAGCCAGTGTACCTTCAATCCTCATAAAGATACTGAAATACATCTATAACAACCAATTTGCAAGTGTTTAGGGTGAAATTAACCTTACCTTCTTTGGCCAGCTAAAAGCTAGATTTATAGTCTAACGATGGAACTCCTTGCTGAAGGATATTGTAGACAATAATTTTGGAATGTAATGGTTGGACTCAATGATCTTAAAGGTTCCTTCCAACCTGACTGATTCCATGATTTTATAATGCCTTAAGAGAGCTGGCTTTAGAAATTAACAGAAGGGTCATTAAAGGCCATTAGAACACTAAATTAGATGCAGGAAGTTTCTGGGTTGAAAGTTGCTCAATTAGGGAGAGTGTTCCAGAGGTAGTATCCATACCATCGAGCATGCTTTTTATATATCTCCTACGTCTGTAAGGAGTAGCATTAGAGGCCAGATGAATCTTTTGTCTGACCAAGGGTGGCTGGTATAACATTTCTGTGGTGAGACAAGGTCACAGTGTTCCAATACAGCCAACGCAGACCTAAGCACTTCCACAGGATGTTCTAGATGTAATCACCATAACAAGTATGTGCAGCTGATTGAAAGATGTTTTTTTCTTTTTTTTTCAAGAATCAGAAGCCTATAGAGGGAGGTAATAACAATCTTCCTGTAAATAGTGGGTAAAATATTAGAACAGAGACCCAGCAATAAATCCTTCACTAGGATTGTTTAGGAACAGATTAGGCAAATATCTGCAAGGAATGGTTGCAGTACATTTAGTACTTCTTACTGTAGATGATTACACTAAATGATCTTAAGTAATTCTGTACAGTCCTGCCTTCTTCTACATGCCTGGAAAAATTTCACTGATGCTGTTATTGGACAGTGTGTTTTATAAGCCATGAAACAGCTTTCTACTGAAGCTCCGTGTTATGCTCCATGAAAGCTGTGCTAAGGGAATTATTTTTGGCAATAACAGGACTGTTCAGCCCAAGAGATACAACTGTGAGGACAAGTGGGATGTGCAGTTTTCATGTATATTTAGTATATTACACTAAATATAATGAATAAGAGACCATGGAAACTGTCATAATTATCAGAACCACAAACTGATTAAACCAATAAACTTGTAACAGTTTAAAAAAATGTCAATGCCATTAAAATGGATAAAATAGGGAATTCACAATCTATTTCTGAATTAGTATGCCATATAGTCACTTGAAATGATTATGCAGCAGTTAAACAAGTAAGAACAGGATGCAGTAATTCAGTAACTAGGGGTAGGATTCTGTTCAAGATTCAGACATCTAAATTTAGGAAGGAATTAATGTAGGTGTCTATGCTAAGTCAGTGGAGATCTAGTCAATCCAGTCAAAAGAGTCTAGAGTGCTATTCAACTAGTTAAACTTAGACATTTGCTTTAGGATGAATCTGTTGATCCTCTGACTACTCAGTTGCCCATGTACAGGTACCTAGTGCAATACCTGGACTCACCTGCCACTCCTGATAGTCATGCCAGCCTCATGCAAATTCCACAGATACTCTTGGAGAACGCAGGTGGCACAAAGCATTCAAATGTGAACAACTGAGTAGAACTCCCATTGACTGTAATGGAAGCTCAGACAATTCTTTCACATATAGACATATGCATTTAATACAGAAACTTGCCCTAAATTAATTATTTCTAAATTTATAGTCATCTTTTCATTTTTGCTTTACTTTAAAAAAAAAAATCAGACTTTTAAAACATTGCTTAGATTTTGTTACAGAATTATTATATATCAAATAGATAAAAGATCTAATAAAAAGACAGGACTTACATATGCAAATAATGTACAGATTAAGAATGTGTAAAATGGTTTCAATACAACATCTTATATATCTGAATATGAAGAAGAATTCATATTGTAAATAGAAGTACAGCATCAGATTCATTTTAATCAATTTTAAAATTAAAAGTATAGATGTCTCCATCTGGACTAGTCACATAAACTCCCTTCTTAATCAATTCAGTTCCTCCCGATGTAGATGAATTAAAAGCAGATTAAATGGGCCATACGGCTTGTACCCTACAGGTGCATCTACACTAGTTATTAAGTGCATTGGAGGGGTGGGGTTTGATGCAAAATTGTCTTGAATCTGTATTTACTGTCTTCGGATTTACACAGCTGGTGTGCTTGAAGCACTTTTGCTCCTGATGGAGCCAAGGTGGGTATTGTGACACTGGGTGCCACTCGCAGCACCTCAATTGCAAAATGGATGCAGGGTCATTCAGCAGTTACTCTTCTACAAAGGATAGGGATGTGCTGTGAATCAGCAACTGGTACCAGCTTTGTTGTCAGTAAAGAAGCAACGTGAATATGCAGTCCTAGAATCATAACAGATTGCAACAAATCCCGCCCTGTCCTCCACTCTTTGCTCTGCAACAGCTGGTAATATAGGCACACTCTAAGATTGTTCATTTAGAATCATGGAATCATAGAATCATCTAGGTTGGGAAAGACCATTAAGATCCAACCATTAGTATAACACTACCAAGTTACCACTAAACCATATCCCTAAACCCCACATTTACATGTCTTTCAAATACCTCCAGGAAATACCTCTGACTGCTTCCCTGGGCAGCCTTTTCCAATGCTTGATAACCCTTTTTGCGAAGACATTTTTCCTAATATCTAATCTAAACCTCCCCTGGTGCAACCTGAGGCCATTTCCTCTCATCCTATTGCAAGTTACTTGGGAGAAGAGACCGATATCCGCCTTTCTACAACCTCCTTTCAGGTAGTTGTAGAAAGCAATAAGGTCTTCCCTCAACCTCCTTTTCTCCAGGCTGAACAAGCGCAGTTCTCTCAGCTGCTCCTCATAAGACTTGTGCTCTAGACCCTTCTCCAGCTTCATTGTTGTTCTTTGGATGTGCTCCAGCACCTCAGTGGCTTCCCTGTAATACACTAAAGATCAAGGGAGCCTAGGTGTGGTTAGTATAGAAATAAACGTGTGAGCTGTGGACATCTGAACTGAGATGACTGTCACCCATCAAGGGCTCTATTGTGCCCTGACTTCTTTAAAAAATATTTTTAATGAAGGCAAGGCAAGGCAAGGCAAGGCAAGGCAAGGCAAGGCAGAGGAGAGGGGAGGAGAGGAGATGCACAAGTTACAGTT